>NW_020955033.1:27139203-27257250 GCF_900497805.2 Vombatus ursinus
TGTGTGTGTGTGTGTGTGTGTGTGTGTGTGTGTGTGTGTGTGTGTGTCTCTCTCTCACCAATTTCCACTATCTTCTAACTTGGTAAATACGGGTGTCCCTGAAGGCTCTGTCCTAAGTCATCTTCTCTGCAATTTCTCCACTGATAATCTCATCCATATCCCCTAAGTCTTTGATTATCATTTCTACATAATGACTCACAAATCTATTCAGTCCCATGTTTCCAACTACCTTACTTGCTGAAACAGCACCTGGATGTGCTACCAATAACTGAAAACCAACAGGTTCAGTATAAACCTGATCTCATGATCTTTTCTCCTAAATCTGCTGATCTTACTGATTTATCAGTTTCTATTGATGGTACCATTATCTTTCTACATCTATATTCTACATTTTGTTGATTCTACTTCAATAGTACTTAAAAAAATATTTCTCTGTCTCATTTCTCAAGTTTCCTAAGCCTTAGAACTGAAATTGGGAAATCCTTGCTCTCACTACCTAGCAGAAACAGAGATGCCTCCTTAAAAGTGTAAAAAGTCGAGTGGACTATAAAGAATGGTATCAATCATTCAACATGTATTTATTTAGGTGCTTTCTAATTATTAGGTACTGTGCTAGGCACTAGGAATACAAGTACAAAGAATGAAGCAATTTCTAATTAAAAGAAGTTTACAGTGTAAAGGAGAAAAAAACTACATGTAAAAATGTACGCAGCATAAATAAGAAGTTACCAAGTTGAGGCAAGTGAAGTCAATAAGAAGTTATCAAAAGACCAATGTGTGCCAAGTACTGTGAAAAAAGCACAAAGAAAAGCAAATAATAATCTCTTCTCTCATGGAACTCAGTCCCACGGGGGAGACAAAATGCAAAAATTAAGTAAATGTAGAAAACCTTAAACTCAACATGTTCAAAATAGAACTTTTTAATAGAACTTGTTAATGTTTTAGAACTTTTTAATCTGTTGTCGTTATATAAAGGTTAAATCAGAGAGCTTTTCAGAGACAAGACACTTGCATTAGGGAGAATTAGGGAAGATTTCTTGCAGGAGGTAGGATTTTAGCCGAGATTTAAAGAAAGCCAGAAGGAAAGATGAGGAGAGACGAGAGTTCCAAGTATTCCAGACATGTTCATTGGAACATCAGTAAAAATGATCAGGAGGTGAAGTATCATGTGCAAGAAACAGCAAGGTGGTCAGTGTCACTGGATCACAGAGTACAGGTGTAAGAAGAAGCGAAAGATAAGAAGACTGGAAATGTGGGGTACAGGGGAAGAGAAGGAAGAGCAACTTATGGAGGGCTTTAAAAGATAAGAGAATTTTACAACTGAATGAATAAGAGGCTGCTGTGTTCAGGAAGATCAATCTGACAGACTGTGGAGGATGGACTCTAGAGTGGGGAGAAACTTGAGACAAGCAGACCAACCTGCAGACTTCTGAAATAACTCAAACATGAAGTGAAAAGCACCTGCACCAGAATAGGACAGAAAGGGTCATATATAAGAGATGTGGTGAAGATAAAAACCTCAGGTTATGGCAACAGATTGGCTATGGGAGATGAGAGAGTAAGGAGTCAATAATGACATCTAGGTTGTGAACCTGGGTTTTGGGAATACGATGGTGCCTTTGACATACTAGGGGCACCAGGTAGAAGGGAAGGTTTCAGAGAAAAGATACAATGTTCTGTTTTGGGGATGTAAAGTTTAAGATGTTCTACAGGATATCCTATTAGAGATGACTAATAAATAGCTGGAGATTCGAGACTGGAGGTAAGGAGTAAGGCTGGGCTGGATTAAGTAGATCTGAGAATTATCTGCATAGAGATGAAGACTGAAACATTGGGAGCTGATAAGAACATCAAGCAAAAAGAGGGGAAGAATCTTGGGAGATACTCATGGTTAGCAGGAGCAAACTGGATGATTATTCAGCAAAGGAGATTGAGGAGTAGTCTGACACTATTGAGGACAACTGGGAAAAACTGTCACAAAAACCTAGAAAAGAGAATCCAAAGAGGATTATTGACATGTCAAGGCTGTAAGGGAGATGAAAAAGGAGATAAATTATGCAATTAAAAGATCTTTAGTAACTTTGGAAAAAGCATATTCAATTGAATGATGATATCAGAAGTCAGACAGCAAGAGAGTTAAGAAGTGAGGAAAGCAAGTGGAGACACCTATTATAGATGGCCTTTTCAAGGAGTTTGGCTTCAAAAGTAAGGAACAGCTACCGGGGATGGACAGACCAAGTGAGTGTGTTTTTAATAATGGGGAAAACATGGGCATTTTTATAAGCAACAAGGAAGCAGACAGTAGACAAGAAGAAATAAAAGATTAGTGAGAGAGTAGGAAATCTGCAGGAAAAGATGGGATAGAATGAGGTAACTTGTGCAAGTAGAAGGAGAAGGGCTACCTCTTCAAGTGAAAGAGAAGCAGAAGGCATCTTAGTGATATGAGATGAGGAGGGGAGTAGAGGGAGCTCTCAGCAAGTTGCTTCATTTTTTCAGTAAAATATGAAGGAAGATTCTTAGCTGAGAAGGTGGGGATACAGGGAACAATGGGAAGTTTGAGCAGGGATGAAAAGGTCTGGAAAAGCCATTTGGTGAGGATGGTGAATCCACTAGGGTGGTATAAGATGATCACCTTGCCGAAGACAGGACCCAACTACATTATGTAACCTGAGTTTTCAATTTTCTCACCCACCCTCTCCTCCCCCCTCTCCAAGACAGTGTGCAATCTGATATAGGCTCTACTTATACATTCATATTAAACCTATTTTCCTATTAGTCATGACATAAAGAATTAGAATTAATGGGAGGAACCACGAGAAAGAAGAAACAAAACAACGAAAGAAAAGGAGGGCAAATAGTATGCTTCCATCTGCATTCAGACTCCAAAGTTCTTTGTTTGGATGTGGATAGTATTTTCCATCATGAGTCTTTTGGAGTTGTCTTAGATCCCTGCATTGCTGAGAAGAGCTAAGTCTATCAAGGTCAGTCATCGCACAATGTGGCTGTTACTGTCTACAATGTTTTTCTGTTTCTGCTCATTTCACTCAGCATCAATTCATGTAAGTCTTTCCAGGTTTTTCTGTAGTCCACCTGCTCATCATTTCTTGTAACACGATAGTATTCTATTTCATTCATATACCACAACTTGTTCAGCCATTTCCCAATTGATGGGTATCCCCTCAATTTCCAATTCTTTGCCACAACAGAAAATGCTGCTATAAATATTTTTGTACATGTGGGTCCTTTTCCTGTTTTTATGATCTCTTTGGGATACAGACCTAGAAGTGGTATTGCTGGGTAAAAGGGTATATGCACAATTTTACAACCCTTTGGGCATAGTTCCAAATAGCTCTCCAGAATGGTTGAATCAGTTCACAACTCCACCAACAATGCATTAGTGCCCAATTCTCCCACATCTTCTCCAACATTTATCATTTTCCTGTTTTGTCATGTTAGCCAATCTGATAGGTGTGATGTGGTACATGAGTTTACTTTCTTGAAAAACCATTGTTCCCCAATGAGATTTTTCAACAATTTGGACACTTTAATTTTTCACTGGTGTCCAATTTGCTTAAGTTAGGATGTTTTGATTTAAAATGGTAATGAAGATTGTATTCCTTCAGAATGGCTATTACTTCTCAGCAAACAAGGCACAATATTTTGTCTCTCATGTAAGTAAACAAGTATCTCTTTGTCCACTCTGTAATAAATATTCTATGTTCTGATTCAATCTTCTGTTTCTTTTTATCATCCATTTTACAAAATCACTCTAAAAATTTTAATGTTAGAACCAAAAAAAAAAAATCTCCACAGCAACTGCTCACATACAAAGAAACTGAACTAAGTGTCTGACTCTTTTTTTTGGGCAATTGGGGTTAAGTGACTTGCCCAGGGTCACACTGCTACTAAATATCAAGTGTTTGGTCTGAGGCTGGATTTGGACTCAGGTCCTCCTGACTTCAGGGCTGGTGCTCTATCCATCGCGCCACCTAGCAGCCCAGAGTGTTGACTTTGGAGAAAGCACTAGACATTCATGTAACCTGGAGGGTGGCCTTGCAGTGAGGTAGAGGAAGAAGCCCTCTCATTGTTGCTGCTCATTGCATAGAAGGCATTAGTTGTGTTGGCCCGTGGCGGCACTCACTTTGTCCTTGTTCACGCCAGTAATGACCAAAAACACAGAAAAGATGACTTTCACTCTTCCCAGACTAGAGACAGACTAACAATGGGTAGATGCCATAGGTCAGGTAACAAACAGGAGAGAGTATGCAGTGGCAACCCACCTGCCAAGTTACATGACAGGCACAATGGTGACTAGTGGAAGGGAGTTAAGCAGGGCATGGACAAAGCACTACATCTTTACTTTTTTTTCCATCTTCTACATTTTTAGTGGGTCGCTCAAAATTCTTTGGTGGGCTGCAACTGGCCCGCGGGCTGTATGTTGTTCAGGACTGATTCAACATCACATTAATAGGAATGAGGGCAGTGGAGGATGAGAGTAATCCAAGAGTAGGTCTTAGAAGGGCAAGATTAGCAACAGGATAAAAGGACAGCATGGGACCAGACAGAAGAGGGCAGTAGTTTACCAAGGGTTAAAATGGGGAAAGGAAGAGAACGTAGTCACTTCAGGGGTGTGTTAGCTTGGGAGAAAAACTAAGGGGTGGAGGGATTGAAGGTCATGGTGAGGACAAAAAATGAGATTAGGGGTTGTAAGGGAAAGGGTAGAATGACCAGAAATGATAATCAGATAAAGGAAATTCAAAAGTCAGGTACAGAGAAGTGGGACACTTATGGGTGAAGATAAGATAAAGGGCATGACTATCTCTGTATGTAGGGAGTAGAGGAACAGGTTCAAGGGAAATGATTAAAGTTGAGGATCTGGGAAGTTAAGAGTGTTTGTGGGAATAATCATATATATGTTGAAATTCCCTATTAGAGAAGCAGGAATTAAGAAGGGCAGGAGTTAAGAAGAAAAAGACTGAGTCAAGCATTGAACTCATTATCTTGATTGATCTGATTGAATAAACCTCAAAAGAGATGTTACTGAGTGATAAGGGTAGCTGGAGAATTTGTAGGTGGTGATGGGGAGCAGGAATATTCCAACTCCCCCATCATCAATCAACCAATTAATAAACATTTGTTAAATGCCTACTATGTGCCAAGCACTGTGCTACCAAGACCAGTGATTCTTCAGGGATTACAAGCAAAAATAAAACCAGTGCTGGAAAGGTGGCCAAAAAACCTGAGTCATCAGGAGAGAGCCAGTTCTAAGTAGAGAATATGTAAAGAGTAAGAAAGGATAAGGATTAAGATCAAAACAAGCTTGTTAGTTGTGGAATAAGCATTCCAGAGAAAGAAGTGGAAGAGGTGAGATCTTGAGGGGAATGTGTGTGGGGGGGGTGAGCTGTATTGAGGGAGATGGGAACATGGGAGAAAGTCAGTGGATGACAGCCAAAGTTCAGACTCACTGTAGTGAGGAGAGGAACTACAGGGTGGGAGTGTGCTAATCATTGAGGAATGAAGTCAACTAGGTTATCATTGTCCCAAGAGCCTACTAAAGCAAAGAGGTTAGAGGTCCTTTCAAGATAAGAAAGGATAGTGGATAGAGCACGGGCCCTGAAGCCAGGAGGACCTGATTTTATATCCAGCCTCAGTTTTGTTTAACAAGGATGCCCACTGTCACCAATATTATGTAGTATTGTATTGGAAATCATAGCAATAGCAATAATAGAAGAAAAAGAAATCAGAATAGGAAATGAGGTAATAAAACTATCTCTTTCTGCAGATGATATATGTAGAAAACTCCAAAGACTCAACTAAACAGTTAACTGAAGTAATAACTTTAGTAAAGTAGTAATATATAAAGCAAATCCACATAAATCATCAGCATTCCTATATATCACAAACAAAACCCTGCAAGAAGAGACAGTTAAGAGACAACCCATTTAAAATAACTCTAGACAGTATAAAATACCTGGGAGTACAACTGCCAAAACAAACCCAGGAACTATTTGAACAAAATTATAAAAAAACTTTTTATACAAATAAAATCAAACTTAAATAACTGGAGAAATAGTAAGTGTTCATGGGTAGGCAGGGCCAATATAATAAAAATGACAATTTTACCTAAACTAATTTATGTATTCAATGCCATCTCAATTAAATAACCAAAAAAAATATTTTATTAAGTTAGAAAAAATAAAATTAATTTGGAAAACCAAGAGGTCAAGAATATCAAAAGAAATAAGAAAAAATGTAAAGCAAAGAGGTTTAGCAGTACCAGATCCTAAACTATATTATAAGGCAATAATTATCAAAACTATCTGGTACTGGCTAAGAAACAGAAAGGCAGATCAGTGAAACAGAGTAGATAGACAATTTGCAGCAGCAAATAAACATAATAACTTTGTATTTGGCAAGTTTCGAGACTTAAGATTTTGGAATAGGGACTCATTATTTGGTAAAAATTGTTAA
Source organism: Vombatus ursinus (assembly GCF_900497805.2). Taxonomy (NCBI): domain Eukaryota; kingdom Metazoa; phylum Chordata; class Mammalia; order Diprotodontia; family Vombatidae; genus Vombatus; species Vombatus ursinus. Next base: position 27,145,675 of record NW_020955033.1, read on the forward strand.
GGAAGCTGGAAATAGCCTGGCAGAAATTGGACATGGACCAATGTCTTACACCTTTTACCAAGATACGGTCAAAATGGATACATGACCTAGATATAACAAGAAAATCTAAAAAACATGGAACGTTACCTATCAAGACATTGATTGGCAAACAACTTATGAATAAACAAGAGATGGAGAACAGTGTGAGGTATAAAATGGATCATTTTGATTACATTAAATTAAAAAAGGTTTTGTACAAATAAAAAATAATGTAGCCAAGATCAGAAGGAAAGCAGAAAATTGGGAAAAAATTCTTATGGATAGTTAAGTTTCTCAGATAAAGGTCTCGTATCTCAAATATATATATATATAGAAATGAACAATGCCAAGTATAAAAAATGGGTTCTAATTTTTGGTTTGTATTTGAGTTTCTTGGATATATCAACATGACAATTGGCTAACTTAAAATTATAAATTCTCAGGTCTAAAAGATTCCAAATTTGATTTTCTGATAATAGAGACATAAAGTTTGAGCTAACTTTCGATATTTGACCTAGTTATTGGCAAAGAAAATTTAAATGTGCTAAGACCAATTTTGTAGGAAATTTTTTTAGCAGAGAAGAGGATCTCTACAAGTGACCTGAGTATAAGAAGTCAGTCAGCTAGAAACTGCTCTGAAGACCACATTCAAATTTGAGAGCTGCATCAGATGTTTCCAGAGAACCATTCAACTGTAAGAGATGAGACTTCTATGAAATGGACAATTTTGGGGGCAGCTAGGTGGTGCAGTGGATAAAGCTCTGGCCCTGGAGTCAAGAGGACCCGAGTTCAAATCCGGCCTCAGACACTTGACACTTAATAGCTGTGTGACCCTGGGCAAGTCACTTAACTCTGACTGCCTCGCCCTCCCCCCCAAAAAAGGACAATTTTTTCCTTTTTTTATTATTTGCTTTTTCCCTATGCACTTTTTATCTACAAGGTCTACTTAATGAAGAGGACCGCCCCTTTTGATTCCATCAATGTGATCCATCTCTTTACCTTTTCCCTTTACATTGTTTCATTTTATAAGCCCCATAGTTAAGAACTCTTGATGAAATACTTGTCATGTCACTCAGTGATTCATTGAATAGAATCAAATGGGGATATGAGAGAAAGGATTATTTCTCACTTGTATTAAGAACTAATTACTGAATTAGGACTAAGGTTTTTCCTCTTTTCCACTTCCTCATCCAGAAATCAACCAGTGCGGAAAATCTTGGCTTACCCAGGCTAAGATCTGATCAAAGACAGTAAAAGAAATTCTAAATTTAGGCTAATGGGTGGATTCTTACTCATCGTGTTTATTCAGACAGGTCCCTTTTGTGAGACAGGTGATATGGACATTGATAAGTCTCTTTGACCAAGACTTGGGTGATCTAAATCACATACTCCCAAAACTCTCATTAGAATGAGCCCACATCTCACTACAATATTTATTTTCTCATTATTTGTTAACCAGTCAGAGTAGATTGCCCCTCTCAGGGACACCCACTCTTCTAAGGGTATATAAGCGCTGAATGGTTCCATGTGGGGTATTAGGCATTCGACAGTGCCACTCACTTCTTTTAATTAACAAAATTTTAGCATTATTAATAAAGTGACTACCCAGAAATTTTATCTCTAAAACTTTTTAAATGTCACAGAACTCTGTCAAATCTATAAGAACATGAGTTATTCTTCAATTGATAAACAGTCGAAGGATATGAGGGGCAGTTTTCCAATGAAGAAAGCAAAACAATTTTTAGTTATATGAAAAAATGCTCTAAATTATAATTGACTGGAGAAATACAAGTTAAAACAACCTTGAGATATCATTTTACACCTACCAGATGGCTAAAATGATTGAAGGGGAAAGCAACAAACGTTGAAGGGGATGTGCAAAAATTAGGACACTAATTCACTGCTGGTGGAACTGTGAACTGATCTAACCATTTTGGAGAGCAATCTGGAATTAATGCCTGAAGAGTTATTGAACTGCCTATATACCCTTTGACCCAGCAATACCACTATTAGGTCTGTTTCCAAAGGTGATCAGGGAAAAATGAAAAGAGCCTACATGTTCTAAAATATTTGTAGCAGCTCTCTTTGTGGTGGCAAAGAACTGGAAATTGTGGGGATATCCATCAGCTGGGGAATGGCTGAACAAATTGTGGTATATAATCGTGATGGACTACTACTATGCTATAAAAATTGATAAGCTAAATGATCTTAGAAAAACATGGGTAGACCTAAACGAAATAAAGAGTGAAATGAGCAGAACCAATAAAATGCTGTATATAGTGACAGCAATATTGTTTTAAGAAGAACTCTGCATGACTAAGTCATTTTGACTAGTATTAAGTACCAAATTAACTACAAAGGACTTCTAAAGGAAGACATTCTGTACATCTATTTATGATTTTTTTTCTCTGGATGTAGATAATGGTAGCCATCTCTAGGGCAGGGGAAGGGGAGAGAAGAAAAAAAAAGGAAAAAATATAAAATTACATGATAACTTTATTATATATGTAAAAGGAATAGCAAGTTGCACATAACAGATTTGTAGTTTCATGTGCAATCATCTTTTTTTCTATTCTACTATGTTATGGAAATGCTTGTTTTATTTCTTAAGTTCAGAATAAAATAGATAAAATTTCAAAAAATGTATTAAGCACCTACTATGTACCAGGCACTGTGTTAAGCACTGGGGATGCAAAAAGAGAGAAAAAACAGTCCCTTATCCTCAAGGAGCTTACAATCTAATGGGAGAGACAAGCAAATGAGTATGTACAAGCAAGCTACATACCGGATAAATAATAAATAATTAACAGACAGAAGACACTAAAATTAAGGTAGGCTGGGAAAGGCTTCCTGTAGAAGATGGTATTTTAGTTGGAATTTAAAGGAAGCCATGAGGCAGGGATGAGGAGGGACATTTTTGGCATGGGAGACAGCCAGGTGGGCCAGTGTCACTGCATCAAAGAGAATGTGGAAGAGAGTAAGGAAGACTACAAAGGAGCAGGCTAGGTTATGAAGGGCTCTGAATGTCAAACAGAGGACTCTGTATTTGATCTTCAAAGTGATGGGGAGTCACAGGAGTCTACTGAGTAGGAGAATGACATAGTTGGACCTGTGTTTTAGGAAAATCTGGTGGCTGAATGGAGGATGGACTGGAGTAGGGAGAGACTTGAGACAGGCAGACCCATCAGAAGAATATTATAGTAGTATCAGGGAAGGAAGGAGAGGAAATTTTAGGTGGAAAGAATGAGCTCAGTTTTGTAAATATTGAGTTTAAGATGTCTACTGAACATCCAGTTTAGAGAAGTCTGAAAGCCAATTAGAGATATGAGACTGGAGGTCAGCCGAAGTTAAGGTGCAATAGGTAGATCTGAGAATCATCAGCATAAAGATGGTATTAAATCCATGGGAGTTGATGAGATTACCAAGTAAAGTAGTACAGAGAGAGAAGAGGACCCAGACAAAACCCTGTGGTAACCTATGATTAGATGGCATGGTTTAGATGAAGATCCAGAAAAGGAAACCGAGAAGGAGCAGCTAATAAGTGAGAAGAAAACTAGGATAAAGTGGTATTCTGAAAACCTTGAGAGAAGAGTATCAAGGAAGAAAGAGTATTAAGCGCTTTACAAATATTACCTCATTTGATCCTCACAAAAAATTCTGATTTAGGTAGTGGTATTATTATACCCATTTTACAGATGAGGAAACTAAGAAAAACAGAGATTAAGTGACTTAACCCAGGCCCAACATTCTATCCACTAAGTCATCTAGCTGCCGTTAGGGAACCTGAGAAATTCCCTGAGGCCCATACAATGGATTGCCACACTAACTGAATGGTATTCTTCCCTGGTTCTCCTTCTACCTGTCTTATTACCTGTATCCAATACTCATCCAACTCCTTATGTCTTTCCCAATCAACCAATACTTATATGGCACGAGTTCAGTTCATAGAGTCTTTGATCATTTAAGCATTCTCCAGATGATCACTATGCAAAACTCCTTGAGGGCAGTGATCTTTGTTTTTCAATATAGTGCTGATATTACATGCCATTTGCTTAATATTCATTGAATTATACTAAATTGACAAGCATATAGTTGGACCATCACTTTCTTATTCCCCAAAATTCTTAGGGCAGCTTAAATTCATATTAGATTTCTTGGTTGCACCATTCTGGAGAGCAATTTGGAACTATGCTCAAAGTGCTATAAAACTATGCATACTCTTTGACCCAGCAATACCACTTCTAGGTCTGTATCCCAAAAAGATCATAAAAATGGGAAAAGGACCCACATGTACAAAAATATTTATAGCAGCTCTTTGTGTGGTGGCAAAGAATTGGAAACTGAAGGGATGCCCATCAATTGGGGAATGGCTGAACAAATTGTGGTATATTAATGTAATGGTATACTATTGTTCCATAAGAAATGGTGAGCAGATGGACTTCAAAAACACCTGGAAAGACTTGTATGAACTGATGCTGAGTGAAGTGAGCAGAACCAGGAGAACACTGCACATAGTAATATTGACACTGTGTGACGACTGACTTTGTTAGATTTAACTCTTCTCAGCAATGCAAGGATCTAAAACAATTCCAAAAGACTCATGATGGAAAATGCTATCTATGTTCAGAGAAAGAACTATGGAGTCTGAATGCAGATTAAAGCATACTATTTTCTCTTTTATTTGTTGTTTTTTATGTTTTCTTTCTCATGGTTTTTCCCTTTGGTTCTGATTCTTCTTTACAACATGACTGATGTGGAAATATGTTTAATATTTCATACACATATAGCCTATATCAGATTGCAAGCTGTCTTAGGGAATAGGGAGTGGAAGGAGGGGAAAAAATTTATAACTCAAAATCTTATAAAAGCAAATGATGAAAACTAAAAATAAATAAACAAACATTTCTTGGTTACCAGAGCACACTGTTATGTCATACTGAGCTTGTAGTCTATTAAAATGGCTATTTTTTTCAGATAAACCTTTTACCTTTTAAAATGAATTCTATTGCTATATTGTTTTGTATTGTCATGAGTGAAATTCAATAAAAGGTGGGCTGAGGTACATTCTCAAAGATTCTGAAATGGAGACTCAGCTCCTTTTCTCTAAGATTAGAACAAAGAATGAAACAGAGTAGGTGAGGGAAAAATACAATTGGTTATAGGACTGGTGATATCATGGGGTTGCGGACAACATGGCTGAGGCATAGAGAACAATATGACTGGTTGGAAGTTGGGAATGAGGAGCTAGCAACAACTCCCTTTCTGCGACTAAGAAAAGTTCACTGTTTGAGTCTACCTGGAAGGTTAGAGATAGTAGACCAGATTTCTTTGGGCAGCAAACCAGACATCCTTGAAGGATTGCTTGGTGGTGTAAAGATATTAGACTAGACTAGACCAGACTCCCTGGTGTCTACCTGCTTTCCCCAAGGACAGCAGATTTCCTTGAGGCAAGAACAGAAAACTGATTAGAAGAATTGGGTTTCTAAACTTAACTCATTACAGGCTGGCTGAATTTCTGAACTAAGTTCAGAGACAAAAAACCATGACTTAGGCCAGTTATAGGACAAAATCCATTGACTATAAATAGGATCAATAAAAGATAATGCAGAGTCAATTTAATCTTCTCAGTATCACACCCTGATTCCCCCAATATTCTTCCTTCTCCAGTCTCCCAGAAAGCCAACCCTCATAAAAAGCAATCTAAAACAAAAACAAAAAACCAAGGACTACATGAATCTCAACTATCAAACATTCTTGGCAGATATAACAATAAACAAATAATTGGAGAAACATGAATTGTTCATGAGTAGGTCAAGCCAATATGATAAAAATGCCAATACTACCTAAATTCATTCTCTTATTCAGTAATGTAAAATCAAACTCCTCAAAGAATTATAGACCTAGAAAAAGTTATAATAAAATCCATATAGAAGAACTAAAAGTTAAGAATCTCAAGGGTAATAATGGAGAAAAAGAATAAAGGAAGGGGGTCTGATGTATAAGTACCAGATCTCAAACTGTACTATAGAATAGCAATCTCTAAAATGACTTGGTATTGGTCCAAAAAAGGGGTAGGCAGATCAGTGGAACAAATTAGGCACACAACAAAAGAAGCAAACAGAGTAGTGAAGTATTTAATAAATTAGCCAGAGACACCAGAACTGCTGGGGAAACTGGACAGGAGTCTGGCAGAAATTAGATTCAGACTAACTCCTCACACCACACATCAAGATAAGCTTCAAATGGATATACAACATAATAAATCTATTGTAGTTGAAGTTAGAAGGGAAACAGGATCCTGCTCAAAGTCTTAGCTCTGTGTGCCATATTTCAAGCAAAAGCCACCACATACAGAGTAGGTATTCAAGAAATATTTATGGAATAAAATATCCCAAAAGATTGTAAAGCATATCTGAGCATGTAGACGAGTGGAACTCCTTCCTCCCCACCCTATATCAAATTTTAAAAAATAATGAACTTCTAATGGTTTCTTGGAGACAAAGCAATAGAAAGATATTTGTGGCTTAGCCAACGTTTTTCCAAAGGCTACAAGATAAACAGGTAATTTTTGGCTTTGTTTATGTAGATTTTTTTTTGTTGTTTTTAGGCAATTGGGGTTAAGTGACTTGCCCAGGGTCACACAGATAGTAAGTGTGAAGTGTTTGATCTGAGGCTGGATTTGAAGTCAGGTCCTCCTGACTTCAGGGCTGGTGCTCTATCCACTGTGCCGCCTAGCTGCCCCCTGTAGATTTTTTAAAAACAATGTTAAAGCCTTAAAATCTTTCCCTCTTCCTAACTTCACTGTTACTGACAGGCTCAAAACTTAATTATGATCTCAGACACCTCTCTCACATCTCTCAAATCCGATCTGTTGCAAGGTCTGTCTAATCTCTCACATATACTCCCTCCTGACACTACAACCACCATGGTGCAGGCATCTAAATATATTAAGTGGCAGAATCCAGAATCTAATTCAGGTCTTTTGATTTCAAGGCCAGTATTTTATACATCACACCACAATTTAGTTTTATTATCTTAATAAGTTGAAGCACCCTAAGCATATTCTTATTTTCATCCCCACTCCCATTTCCTAAAGGAAAACAAAAAAAAAAGGAAGTGAAATGTATTAAAAATAGTTTATAAAAAAATTTTTTTGAACAAAGTTTTCTTAGCTCTAGTCTCATCCAAAATCAATGCCAGTATAATTGCATGGATAGATGTTAATATAAAAGAATGTACATAGTACGACTTATTTTAAGTAACTTGTTTTCTCTTCTGAGAATTCTGCAGAAAAATTCTCATCGCATGGTAGAAAGGCAAAAAAGCAAGCAATGCTTCTCAATCAATCTGTAAGAGAAGCAAGAAGTTAATGTTTTCAATTAAGGAAAACCACAATTTATGAAACTGCATACTTCTAAGCACTATAAAACAATAAGGAAATAAAATCTAGTAACTTTTCATAGTAAAAAAAAATTACAACATTTAAGGAGAAACACTTCTTCTAAAATAAATTTGTTAACCTTGAGCAAGAGGCCTTGCTCAAGTTGCTGCATTTTCCATTTCCCAATACTTTCTATAAATACCTATGTAATTAGTCTTAAGCCACATTTAATTTGATAAATATTGCATATGTTTAATAATAACAATGTGCAGGTAATGCTTATTTTAAGTTCTTTTCTGTAATCATAAGTAAGAAACCATTTCAAGTTAGTGACACCATATAGAAATTCTAAAGATGTCATTATAATGTACTGGTTTTAATATCCTAGACTTTTTGTTATTATCAATTAATTTTACTTCAAATTTTGGCAAAGGTTTTCTTCAAGAACCAAGAATTTTAGCTTTCTTTAGGAAAAGCTTCTTAATACCTACACATTCTTTTAAATTGCTGATAACCAGGAATCTACCAAAGAAAAGGTGATAATTGATTCGTCCATCTTATTTCCATGTCCATATGAAGTTTATTCAGATGTGAAAAACAATTTTCATTAAGGATGAAGCTAAAAAATACACATTCATTATTATTTTGTTATTCTGAATGTGTTAGTTCCCCCTGGAGAAAGAGAATTTTGACTTTAATTTACCCTTCACTTTTAGAAAATAAGAACTTATCTTTTTATATATCCTTTGATATTAACAATGTGACAACAAAATAGATTGGTTCTCTTCTTTTTAATGTTACAGATGTTTGCTAAAAACTATATAAAACAATAACAAAAATATTACTATTTAGATGAACTAAAATAATTACAGCCAGATACAACCCAACATCCTTCTCCCTTTTAAAGCTAAACTGTTTAAATGTATTTCTTGAAACAAAGAAATTGATCTATTGTCAGAATTCTAATGTGGTTTGCTTTCTGTAATTACCTGTTTATTTTGGGAACTGAATGAATAAATTAATGAAAAAATATTTACAAAGCATTTATTACGAGCCAAGCACTGTGCTTAAGTATTTAAAACGAACAGAAAAACCAAGATACTCCCTGCTCTCAAGGACCCTCACAGTCCAATTGGGGATGATAACACCTAAAAGAAAGTTCAATTTCAAAGGGGATAGAAAGGCCCAGAAGGCCAAAGGACACAATGGTGGGGTGAAAATGGCAGGAGATGGGAATGTGTCTTGTTCCAGGGACAGCAAGGAAGCCAGTGTTACTGAAATGAAGGGAGGGGTAAGTTACGAAGGGCTTTGAATGCCAGAAGATTTTATATTCCATCCTGAGAAGTGACAGGGAGTCACAGAAGTTGATTGAATAGGGCAAGGATATTCAGACTTGTGCTTTAGGAACCTGAATTTGAAAGGTGGGTTGAGGATGGACCTGAGTAGGTAAAGACTTACAGCAGGGAGATCAACCAGCAGGCTACTGCAATAGTCCAGGAGTGAGATGATGAGGGCCCGCAGTGGGTTCGTAGCAGTGTCAGAAGAGAGAAGAGGGTGTATGTGAAAGATGTTACAAAGGTAAAATTGATAGGACTTGGCCACAGAATGGATATGGGGAGTGAAGAGTTGAGGATTATACTTAGGTTGTAATCCTAGGTAAGTAACTGGGAGGATGGTGGTACTATTGGCAGTAATGAGGAAGTTAAGAAGGGAAAAGGATTGGGGAGGGATAATGAATGTAGTTGAAAGTAAAACGAGTTTAGTGTAATGTAGTTGAAGATGTTGTATAGGGCATGGAGTTAGAGATGTGTAACAGGCAGTTACGAGTTTGAAGGAGTGTGAAGTGTGCTGAAATTTTGAGCTGGCGGGGGGGGGGGGGGGGGGGGGGGGGGGGGGGGGAGAGAGAGAGAGAGAGAGAGAACCAGAATGTGTAGTGCTCCCCTACTCAGGAAATTATGAATGAACATGAGACAAGAATCACATAGGAGAAGCAAGGATGGGTGGTTCTGCATTGATGAAGAAGTCCACTTTGATGAGATCAAGGATGATAAGATCATTTGAGCAAACAATCCCTACAAAAGACAAAATCCAAACTAAGCCAGATAATCTCTATACATTGGGAGTATACATATTTAAAATATGACTCTTTGCACCTAAATATTTAAGTGCAGTGACCACACTTAAGGACTCATACTTTGTATATACACCAGTTGACTTGTATACTTATTTATCAAACACTCAGTTTAGACTTTAGAGTATATAAAGGCTACCTCATCTTTAGAAACAAAATCAAAAAAGCAATTTGTTATTAAGGTCTCCTGTACTTCAACTAAATATTAGTTAAGAATCCATTAGTGACCACTTAAATCTTTGAGATTCTTAATTGAACTTTTAGTAATCGAAGAAGCACAGCTGCTTGTCTTCTACAGCTTCTTTGAAGTTTTATTTTTTTTTTCCTTAGGACAAAGGAAAGAACTGGAAAATGTGCACATACAGAACATTAAGACAGATACTTTGAATAAGTGCTCAAGCTAAATATGAAAAAGAAAAAATATTGTAAGTGAACAAGTACAAAATAAGGCAGATTTCAGATATCTGTCACTGTAATATGAAAGAATTTATGTAGAAAATTGTGTATAAAATATTTTAAATATTGTATTGAGATTTATCTTATATTAATAACCAATTGTTGAATTAGGACTAAGATTTCCCTCCTTTTCTACTTCCTCATTCAGAAATCAGTCCCAGGGGCAGCTAAGTGGCGCAGAGCACAGAGCACAGAGCACTGACCCTGGATTCAGGAGGACCTGAGTTCAAATCCGGCCTCAGACACATAACACTTATTAGCTGTATGACCTTGGGCAAGTCACTTAACCCTACTGCCTAGCCAAAAAAAAAAAAAAAAAGAAAGAAAAGAAATCAGTCCCAGTAGGTTATTCAGGCAGCCTACTAAGTACAGGACTGATAATGAGAGGGAAAACTCAAACATCTATTCAAAAGGTAAAGAAATTTTAGTTTAGGTGAATTGATGGATTCCAGCCCATTATTGTGTTTCACTCAGACAGGTCTGGGGAAAAAGTGGATTCTCCCTTTTGTCTATATTACCCTAGAGGGGTGATATGGGTATAGATAAGTCTCTTAGACCAAGTCTGAGAGATGAGAGTCAGGTCCCCCAGACCTTCATTAGAATACGCCTACCTCTCTTGATATTCATTCTCTCATTAGTAGCTAACCAATCAAAGTTGATTGCCACCCTCAGGAACACCCACTCTGCTAAGGGCATATAACTATTGAGTGGGTTTCATGAGGGGAATCGGACATTTGAGAGTATCACTGACCCCTTTTATCATTGCTAGCATGATTAATAAAATGATTAATTACCCAGAAACTTTCTCTCGAACTTTTTATACACCACAGTTTGGAGTTAACTTTTAACTTCATTAAATTCTTTTGCAATGCTAAAAAAAACACCCTAATTTCTCAGATTTTTCATATATAGGTACATAATTTATTATAATGGTATCCCAGACAAAATAATTTACTACTAAGGCATTCTAACCACAACTACAATAATATCCTGGACCCCACACCCAGGCACTTCTTTTATCAAATGAGTTAATATTTGTCAAGAGTTAACAGAGTACCTGAAACAGAGTACACACTATATAAATAATGCTTATTTCCTTCTTTCCTTCCTTCTACTGGAGAGAAGAGTGAGGAGATGGAGAGAGAGAGAAAGAGAAGGAACAATTGAAAGAAAGGGAAAGAGGGAGGAAAAAAGGAAGGGAGGAAGGGGAAGAGCATCATGATAAGCAAATGAAAGAGCTGCCACTGAACCAAGGAAGGTGGAAAATTGTGCTCAGCTGTCCCTGAAACCAGTTCTGCCAGCAGAAGGATGGTGAACACTACATGAAATTCCTCTGATTGGAAAATGTATTTAAGCTCAATAGTGTTTGAGATGTATGAGGTAGAAAGAAGGTTCATCCTCATCTTGCTTTCCTACAAGAAGCCCCCTAGGGTTGACACCACCTTCCTGATAGGCCAAAAATTCATCTGGTCTTCTGTGTATAGAAATGACATCTGGAATTTTGAAGAGTTCCTGGTAAGTCTAGATTACATACCAGTGATCAGGTGAGGGAGTAAAGCAGATGTCCTGAAATCATCAATATTGAAAATGATACTAAGGAACTCCTGACCAAGGCGTCCAAGGAGACAGGCCTCTGCATCTGACAAAATACAGCTATTGCTCAGAGCACATTGATTTGTCCTAAGATGGACTATCTGGGTGTTTGGAAATAGAGTGCTTAATGTCTATGGGTTTTTTCTTTTAAAATTTTTGGTAAGTAACAACACTTGATGTCTTTTGCAAAATCCTCATGGGACTCTAGCAGCCTGACTAGCTTTTATTCTGTCTGGGGAGCCTAAGTACCTCTCTCTCCTAGTCAAAAATTATAAAAAAAGCAAAAATTTATTAAAAAAAAAAGCCAAACTATGGATTTAAGTCCCACATCTTTTTACACACACACACACACACACACACACACACACACACACACACACACAAGCTTTCTGACTCTCTGGATAAGTCATTTTATTTCCCAGTGCCCCAGGTAACTCCCTAAGACTGAATTGCAAAACAGAACAGTTGCTGATTTGCACTGGTAGAAATAACATTTAATATCTCTTGTATAATTCCCATGGGACTCTAGCCTTACTTTGTCCAGGAGGACTAAGGGTCTATCCATCCAAATAAAAGTTCCAAAAGATCAAAAAAAATATGTAGTAACCTCCCACCCCCAACTGGCTTTGCAAACCTCTAGACAAGTCATTTAACCTCCTAAGGCCAAAGGCAACTCTCTAAGACTCAAGAGTTGCAAAACATTAGTAGATGGGTATTGATTTAAGAGTTTCCTCCCTGGGAATTCCCTGGTCTACACCAATTAAATTACATGTTTAGAACCCCACCTCTCCAAAAGCAAGATGTATCTGTCAGTGAATAATTCCATACCTATTGTTGCAAGTGTGTTAGTTACTAAGCATATGGTCACAAATGATAAAATAAAAAAACTGTATTGCATAAAACTGAAAAACTACTGCACGGTCAAACTAACACTAGGGTAAGAATGGAAGCAATTGACTGGGAAAACAAACAAAAACAAACCCTTTGTATCACTTGTCTCTAAAAAGGGCTGGTCTCCTGGACATACATGAACTAACATAAATATAATAAGTCTAAGTGGTCAATTACGAATAAAGTTTTCAAAAGAAAAACTGCAAACTGTTAACAACCATATGAAAGACTATTCCAAATGAGAAATACATATTTTTAAAAACTGCATTTCATCTCATGCCCAGGAAATTAGAAAAGATGACAAAAGACAAGAATATTGGAAGTTGTGGAAAGACAGGCAATGAAATGCATTGTTGGTAGAGCCATAAAGTTAGTTCAACCATTCTATAAAGCAGTTTAGAATTAGACAAAGAAAATGATAAAAATGCAGATACCCTCAATCCAGAAATTCCACTGCTAGGTACATACACTAAGAATGTCAATAACAATGAGAGATCTCTTACACATCAGAATATTTTTAGTAGTAGTAATTTTTATAATTGCAAAGAACTGGAAACAAAGCAGATGCCTATCTACTGGAGATAAACTGTAGTACATTAAGGTGTTAGACTACTGTTTCACCTTAACAATGATTACGGTAAATAGAAGCAGATATGGGAAGACTTATGAACTCATGCTAAGAACCAGGGAAATAAGACACAAAAGCACACCAAAGGACATTTAAAGCATATCAACAACACAAAACTGAAACTGAAGGCTATGTAATTATAATGATCAAGCCTGACTTTAAAGAAGAGATATAAAAATTCACCTCTTCCTTCTTTGCAGAGATAGGGGACTATGGCTGTGGCACACTGCATATATTGTCAGACTTGAATGATTGTGATGATTTGCTGAACTACTTTTTCCCTCCTATTTTATTCTTTGTTATATAGGATGACTTTGGGAGGTGGGGTGGGAAAGTAAGGGAAAGAAGAAGTATAGACTGGGAAATAAAAGTGATGAAAAAAAATGTAGTTGTGGGTTGTTTGTTTTTTTTTTTTTTTTAATTAAATAAAAGCTATCTGTACCTGCAGAAAAAAGGGTTATGGTTACTAAAAGGCTACAGAAGACAATCGTGGCATTTCCAAATCAGGATCACCACACTACTTGTGGTTTGTTCCTGCTTTTTGTCTGGCCACGAGCCAAGGAGAAGAAAATGAAATTTGGATGGACAAATCGAAACCTTTTCTTTATCTATAAGTAGGCAGTTAGAAATCCTTTCCTGAGGTTGTTAAAGTCTATAATAGTAGAAGAAACTCTATAATGGCTTTTGATTACAAGCTTCCTTAAAGCCTCTAAAATGTAGAGTTGAAACTTTTCAAACAAGCCAGAAGGCTTTTGAGGATAATTCAAGGTGAAGGAAACAACAGTTCTACTCAAGGTGCAGAGAGGGACAGACAACTTGAAATGAAGACTAAAGACTTGCTATACCTCTCCATCTGCAACAGGCCTCCAAAATGCAGTCAAGTTGTAAAAAATCTTCTCTAATAATCCTCATCAGGATACACTCTCACACATATGTATATATAATGAATGTATATATATATGTGTATATACACACATATTCATTAGTATATGTTTAGCCTACACGTAGGATGTTACACACACACATACATGCACACACATACATGCACATGCACACCCACAGAAGAGTAGATCACTATTAGATGAAAGCAAATCAGTAATAACTGATACTAGGATACTAGGCCGGGCCTGGAGTCAAATCTGGCCTCAGACACATGCTAATCCTGGGCAAGTCACTTAACCCTATTTGACTCAGTTTGCTCATCTGTAAAATGAGCTGGAGAAGGAAATGACAACCCACTTCAGTATCTCTGCTAAGAAAACCCCAAAAGGGTTCACAAAGAGTTGGACGCTACTGAAACAAATGAACAACAACAAAGATACCTAGGGCATCTATATCAATCAATCAATCAACAAACTTTTATTAAGTGCCTACCATGTGCCTGGCACTGTGTTAAATGCTAGGGATACAAAGACAGTCTCTGCTTACAGAGAGCTTACAATGAGCTTACAATCTAAAGGGAAACAAAACAAATTACACAAAGCAAGCTATTTACAGGATAAATAGGAAGCAATTAACAAGGTGGCACCAGAATTAAGATGTTTGCATTTCTTTAAATTTCACTCCATATAAGCTTCTTTTTCAATATAATAGCCCTTAATATGTTCATGCTGGTAGTTGGTGGTGCAGTAGAAAGAGCACTGCGCCTGGAATCAGAAGACCTCAGTTCAAAACCAGCCTCAGACATTAATTGGAAGTCACTTTAGCATCAAGCTCCCAGGGCTGTTGTAAGGATCAAATGAAATAATAATTGTAAAGCACTCTTAGCACAATGCCTGTCACATAGTAATTGCTATATAAATGTTAGTTATTATTATTGCTTATTTCTCTACCCCCTTCCTTTTTGCTTAGTTATTATGATAAAGTTTTAATTTTTTAATTTTAAGGAAAAGGTATAAATGAAGACATTCTATAATAGCTATATAGATATATTCAATATAAATTTATGTAAAAGGAAAACTAAAGTGTTAGTATTATATAAAGCCAATGAACCTGGTAACAGCTTACGCTAATTGTTGGGAAGGTATACAGAAAGAAATAAAAGTCTCTGGCATACAAATCCAAACGTATAAATTGATGGCAACAACACGGTTCAGTGAAAAAAACATTGCATTTGGAGTCTAAGAGCCAATTTTAAAACCTGGCTCTGCTACTTTACTTGTATGACACTGGGCAACTTGCTTAACTTCACTGAGCCTCAACCTCATTTCTCAAAACAAAGGGATTAAACTAGATGGATCTCTGAGGCTCCTTCCAGGTCTAAATCTATGATCACTATTTGAATCAATAATCAACTCAACAAACAACTATTAAATGTCTACTATCAGAAAAGCTCTGTGCAGTGAGTTAAACAAAGATAAATAAGAAAAGTTATCTGATCTTCAAGGTGTTTATAATTTAGTAGAATTTCCTTAACAAACCCATTCCCCGCCAGGGAATACAATTAAAATCCTACCTTGAATCTTTTTTTTTTTTCCTTGAATCTATCTTAAACTATGTACTAAAAAAGTACACACCATATACCTTCCAATGAAACTAAACTATCAGTTGTTTCCTTGATGAATTTTCTTAATCAATTCCCTATGTGTGGAATGTGCTCCTTCCTCAAATGGACCTGTCAAAATATTTCTCATTAAAAATTCAGTTTAAGTTTCACCTCTTCCATGAAGTATCCCCAGTCATTAACTTTAACTAGTCATATTACTCATCAGATTTTACTTATCTGTAGTCATGCTTTATGTGTCACCTCACCCATGGAATGTAAGCTCCCTAGGGGCAAGAATTCTTTGTTTTTGTGAGTCTTTAAACAGTCAGTACCAAGTGCACCACCTTGCACAGAGTAGCTGTGTTAACAAATGTTTCATATCATTCCCTTTACAGAGGGCAGGATTTTGGACTCCAGCTCCCTCCACTTTTCATCTGAAACTCTGGTTGGTTTCAGCTCCATGGAACAAGATTATCTCCTGGTATCCCTGTCTCCCCCTATCCCTGACAGTTTCCTTTTATGTGCTGGTCTTCCCCCATTAGATAGTAAGCTCCTAGAGGGCAGAAGACTGTCTTTTTCTTATTTGTATCTCTAGGGCTTTAGCACAGTGCCTTGGACATAGTAGGTGCTTTAAACACGTTTAATGAATTGAATTGAACCTAAACTTTCTAACTTATCCAGCACATACCTAACAGTGTTTGGTACATAGGAGATGCCTAGAAGAACTAAATTTAATCAGTATTCACTTACTAGGCAAGTTGAAATACCTCACCTACGGGCCTGGTAAAAGTAATGAAAACAGATCACATTTTGTGGAACAATAATGCCAAACTCAAAAAGAAAACAGGCCACTAAACGGTGCATAAAGATCCTTGTGGGCTGAATATTGACTTTGAAAAACCACATATTAACATTACCTATGTTCTATTGTATTTTTATTTATTGTTAAATATTTCCCAATCATTATCTGGTTCAGGCCGCAGAGTGCTAGCAGTGTTTGATAACTCTGATGTACAACAATTAAGGCTTACAAAGTACTTCTCTCAAAAATCAATAATAATTTATGAAAATCAGGCACTGTTTTTAAACACTAGGGATATAAAAGACAAAAACACAGTCCTAGCCCTCAAGGAGTTTACATTTTAATGGGAAAACAAGTAAACAACTAGGTATATATGAATTACATAAGATTAAATAAAAGGCACTCAGAAAGAGGAAGCCATTAATAGCTGGAGGAACTGGGAAAGGCCTTCCAGAGTAGCTGGGATCTCAGCTTGAAGGAAGCCTGGGACACTAAGAGGATGTGGGGATCAGTAGAACATTCCAGGCATTCGGGGACAGCTAGTACAAAGGCAAAGAGATGGGAGATGGATTACAGAACTTTGTTGCTGGAATGCAGAGTGCATCGAGGAAAGGAAAGTTTCAGACTATAAAGGTAGGAAAGGGACAAATTATGAAAAGCTTTAAATGACAAATAGAGGATTTTATATTTGATCTTGGAGACAACAGGAAACCACTAGATGTCACTGAATAGGGGATGACATGGTCAAACAGACTTTAGAAAAATCATCTTGGCAATTATGTGGAGGATGGAAGCCCATGGGGAAAGAACTGAGACAAGGAGACTGACCAAAAGATGACAGGTGATGAGAGCCTGAACTAGGATTGTAGCTGATAAATACAAGTAATGTTATGAGGGTAGAAAAGACAAGATTTGGCAAGGAATGGATATGTGAGATTAGAGTGAGGAGTAAAGATGGATGCAGGATATGAGCCTAGGTGACTCAGAAAATGGTAATAGGGAAGTTGGGAAGAGAGGAAGGTTCAGGAAAAAGAGAATGAGTTCTGTCCTGGATATGTGAAGCTTGAGATGCCTGTGAAACATCGAATGTGAGATATCTAAAAGTCAATTGTGAGATGGGAGCTCAGGAAAGAGACTAGGCTGAACAGACTGATTTGGGAAATGGTCTGCAGAGATGACAGTTAAACCCATGGGAGGTGCTGAGATAACCAAGCAAGAGACTATACAGGAAGGACCAGAACAGAGCCTGGAGAGATATCCATACTTAGGGAGAGCAACATGGATCAATAACCAGGAAATGAGATTGAGGATGAGTGGTCAGATAGACAGGAGAGAGACAGGAACCAGGAGAGAATAAAGTCTGTAGAGAAGAATCTCACTAAAATTGAGAGAAGAGAGAGTATCCAGGAGAAGGTGATCAACATGTGTCTAATGCTGCTGAGATTGAGAAAAAGCCATTAGAATTAGCAAATAAAGATCATTGGCAGTTTTAGACAGGGAAGTTTCAGTTGAATGATGGGGTCAGAAGCCAGACTACAGACAGTTCATTAGAGGAAAGGTAGTAGACACCTACCATAAAGAGGAAAAGAAGTAAAGACACCCAGTGGAGACAGGTTTCTAAACGGGTTACCCAGGAAAGAGGAAAAGAGAAAGATGATGATAGCTACTGGAAAGAGATAATTGGATCAACTGAGGTATTGTTCAGCACAGAGGATAGGTGTGTTTGTAGGCAGCAGGGAAGAAGCCAGGAGATTGGAAGATAATGAAGATGAGAAGGACTATCTGTTAGAGATTCTGGGAAAGAATGGGATCAAGGATTGCATGAACTGAGGCTGGCTTTGTCAAGGTCACCTCTTCAACACCAGAGCGAGGGTGGCTAAGGCAAAAGAAGTCAGAATGATGTGAGATGAAGAAGAGAGAACAAGGGAAAGTTCTAGGCAAAGAGCCAAAAATTTTGGAGGCAAAGTATGAGGCAAAGTCATTCACTGAGAGTAGAGAGAGACAGGCCCTTTTGGAGAGCCTGCTTTTATTTTATACACAATTTTAATAAGCTGTTATGTAACTTTCTAGCTCTCATGAGATTAGAAGTAGAATGTAAAAAAAAATCAGAAGGACCCACACGTACAAAAATATTCATAGCAGCTCTTTTTGTGGTGGCAAAGAATCGGAAATTGAGAGAATGCCCATCAACTGGGGAATGGCTGAGCAAGTTGTAGGATATGAATGTAATGGAATACTACTGTGCTACAAGAAATGATGAACAGGCTGACTTCAGAAAAACCTGTAAAGACTTGTATGGTCTGATGCTGAGTGAAGTGAGCAGAACCAAGAGAACGTTGTACACAATAACAGCCATGTTGTGCGATGACTAATATTGATAAACTTAACCCTTCCCAGCAATTAAAGGATCTAAGAAATCTCCAAAGGCCTTGTGATAGAAAATGCTATTCGCATCCAAAGAAAGAACTATGGAATTTGAATGCAGATCAAAGCATATTATTTGCTATTTTTTTCTCTTCTATTGAGTTTTGTTTCCTCTTTCTGGTGGTTCCTCCTATTGCTCCTAATTTTTACTTACAATATCACTAACCTGAAAATATGTTTAATAAGAATGTATATATATAGCCTATATCAGATTGTGCAATGTCTTGGGGAGGGTGGTGGGGAGGAAGGGGGAGAAAAATTTTAAACTCAAAAGCATATGGAAGTGATTGTTGATAAATCAAAATAAATTAATTTTTTAAAAAATCAGGGAGGAGAAAAGCGACTGCTAAAGACAGACACTCAAACAAAAAGCATGAAGTGTCAGAATGAAAAACAAACCCAAGAACTAAAAAAATCTTGGAGTCTAGGGACATTTGGTATAGGAATAGCCTCAACATCTCCATAGCTCCTGAATTCTATATGGTCTGTAACTGATATTCACAATGCTTCTAAAAATTAATCAAGAAAAAGGACATTATGTTCAAAGTACTTTGCTTCAAAATGTTGAACATAATGTTGGCACTTACAGAGTTTACTCAGTTATCTGGAAAATTCACTTCTGTAAATTCATGCAAAAATTCTGACATTTGTCAGGGAACATATTTGTCATTCAAAAAATATTTACCAAGTGCCTACCTACTATGTGCCATGCACTGTGGCAGATGTTGAAGATACAAGAAAAGTAAAAGATGAGTCCCTTTTCTCCAGGAGCTTATAGTCTAATGGTAGAAACAACTTGCAAACAACTCTGCACAGACAAGTTATATATAAGATAAATTGTAGATAATCAACAGAAGGAAGGCACTAAAATTAAGGAGGATTGGGAAAGGCTTCTAGAAAGAAGGTAAATTTGGTTGGGACTTGAAGGAAGCCAGGGAAGCCATGAGGTAGAGAAGAAGGAGAACTCTCCGGGCATGGGGGATGGCCAGTGAAAATGCCCAGAGTCAGGAGATGAAATATTTTGTGTGGGGAACAGCAAGGAGGCCAATGTCACTGTATGGCACAGGAATTAGTGGGAAGTAAGGTATAAGAAAACTGGAAAAGGAGCAAAGGGCCAGGTTGAGGGCTTTATGAGAATTTTCTAATTTTTTTTATGGCCCTAAGATGCTTTGATAGTGAATTTTATATAGAAGGGTCAGGGTATATTCATTCAGAGAAGTTGGAGAATGGCCAGAGAAAGAGAAACATAATGGTCAAGAGTTCATGACATGTTGAAGATTGGTTGGAGAAACTAAGGGTATTAAGCTTGAAGACCAGAAGATTCTAGGAGAACATGTTATCTGTCTTCAAGGATTTTAAGGGCTATTGTAGAGAGAAAGGATTAGACTTGTTCTGTTTGGCCCCAGAAGGTTGAACAAGAAGCAGTGAGTGGAAGTTGCAAAGAATTAAATTCAGGCTTATTATTATTATTATTATTAAATTTAGGCTTATTATTATTATTATTTCCTAATAATTAGAGCTGTCAAAAATGGAATGGGATGTCTAAGGAGGTGATGAGTTTCCCCTTCTTGGAGGCATTCAGTAGATGACCACTTCTCAGGTATAATATAATGGAGATTTCTTTCACTTATGAGTTAAGACTAGAATGCTACTAGAGCCCCTTCCAACTCTCAGAATCTATGATTGGTGGTTTTGTTTTATACTCCATAAGGCTACTCTGATGATGCCTCCTCATAGCATAGCATGGAGATAATCTGAGTTCACAGAGACTATGCCAACAAAGCATGCTTTGATAAATACTACTGAAAAGAGATTTCAAATACAATGGACTATGTGACTGTAAGAGTACCAGGCTAGCCAAGTTTTAAGAGACTTATAGCCAAAAGGCTGGCCACCAGATGTCCATTTTCAGGGAGCTACAAAACTCAAGAAACCCTCTAGTAAGGCTTAGAAAAGTTATAATCTGCATCAGTAGTGAAAGTAGCCAACACAAAATTGAAGATCTTTTGAAATATTAAATAAGTATCTGCTTTAGCTGCTCTCATTTGTTATTTTATTGCTTCTGTCAACAACTGGTTAAATTGTAATCATGAAGTTTGATTTCTTCTTCTGGACATTTGTCCATGCATCTATAAGTACTATAGGATACACAGGTCCTTATACTTTCTGTAACCCCTACAGCACCTAGCACAGTTACCAGGTACATGGTAAGCAAGAAATAAATATTCAGGGATTCCATGACCAATTCCAATTTCTAACCTTAAAAGAGACATGCTTTCTCAGAGAAATATCTTTGAGTCCAATGGTATAACATTTTGGGGGATAGAGATTAGATCTGTGATTTCATTAGTGTATGGGATTCAAGGTTTTGAAATGCTTTTGACCCATGCAGATTGGCACCTTCTCTGCTACTTAACAGTCATAGTTTAAATGACTTGCCCAGAATCACACAGTCAGTATAGGACACTTAGCCCTGGTCTTTCTGTCTTTGAAGCTAGTTCTCTTTCCACTATTTCACACTGCCATTACAATATTTTTAATTATTCTTAAACATTTGCCAATATACATTCCAAGAAAAGATACCACTCTTGGAAAAGCTTGGTCAATTTTTACACATTTTTATGTTTACTGTGTCTACAAATATGTAGCTACTTCCAACATCTAGTTAATTAAGGGAGGTTGAATAAGAAATTCTTAATGATGATACTGTTATTACTGAAGTGATGGGAGACAAACTTCTGGACAAGAATACAATGGAAAAAACTAATTCTTTCTTCAACATGATCTTCCTAAAATGAAATTAATGAAAACAGTTTCTAATATCTGTGGGCAATTCTTGCATCAAAGGATTTTTGGCCATCTTAGTGGTATTTGAAAATGCATATTCATTTGACAGTACTTATAAATATTTGGGTTCTCAGCTCTACCCCCTCCAGAATAATCTGCAGTGTAGAAATGCTTCCATATGCTAAAGTTGATTTCTCATTTTGCTGAGGGAGAAAAAAGAAATAGCTTTAATGTTTATAGAAATATTAAACTACCACAAATACAAAGTTTATAATGATAATCTCTCAGAACTGAATGTAAACAAATCTACCCTTTTTTCAAACTTCTGAAATAAATTTAAATAAATCTTTTTTATTTTTACTTTCCATTGTACTTTTACCTCCACTCCCTCCCAGAGAACCATTCCTTACTTAATAGAATTTAAAAAAGAAGATAAAAAGCCAGCTCAGTAAAACTACTTATCAAAAAACCCTGACATTGTATGTACTGTTCCATGCCCATCATTCTGTTCCTTTTCAAAGAAACAGGGGAGGTGCATCTTCAAATCTCTTCTTTGTGACCAAACTGTGTAATAATAATTTCAATGCATCATTTTGTGCTTTTCATTTGCATTTTTGGAGTCATTGTGTATAGTTTCCCTGACAGTATTTACTTCAAATTGTGTTAGTTTACATACATTCTCATGCTTCTCTAGATTTATCATAATTCATCATTTCTTAGAGCACAGTATTCTACCATATTCATGAACCACAATTTGTTTAGCGATTCCACAATTAATGGGCATCTGAATTTGTTTCCAGTCCTTTGCTACTACAAAATATTTTGCTACATAAGGATAAGATATATAAAATATTTTGGTGTTCTTATTGTTTATTTGTAGCAATGGAATCTCTGGGTCAATGGTATGGACATTTTAGTTACTTTCTCTGCCTAATTCTAAACTGCTTTTTTGGTTGAAACCAATTCACAGCCCCACCGATAATCTAGTAATCTTTCCATTACACTACATAACCTACTAACCTACCAAAATGTTTATTAGCCTAGAGAATTTAGACTAGCCCCTACAAAAGATATCACACCTTCCTAAAAAATTCAATGCTAGCTAATTTGGACAGAATCTGAAATTTCTGAAGGTCTTCGCTAAACACTTATGAGCATGATTTAGGAAAAAAAAATGATACGTGGAAAGCCATAGGATTTCAAAGCTGGAAGGAATTTTTGAACATTTTACAAAGTGAGGCCATCTGGAAACAGGGTTACAAAGGGAACCCAAATCTTCACATCATATTGCCCTCCTTCCTACTTTTAAGTATTTCTATTTATGGTACATGATCATGAAGGGAAAACAATATTAAAATTTGGGTTTCTCTTCAAAAATACTATGCCTTTCCTGAAAAAGTAAGAAATAAAGTTCCTATAGAATATTTATAAGAATCTATTTGCATAGTAAAAGCGTCCATCATATTCTTACCCAATAAAAATTTCTAATGCATAAGATGAAAGCAATGTTGAAGTTTTTCTAAAAAACTCCATAAAGCAGCTCTAAAACAGCAGACATATTAAGCAAATTGTTATGTATATTGGCACAAAATGAATCTTAGTCTGAGGTTTCAGTCGTCAGTCCTTCTCCCAGTGTTTCCTGTCTTGTCCTAGTCCCTTCCACTCCCCTCTAACCTTCCCACCAGACAGATTGTGTGAAAAACCACACATTACTCCACCAAGAAAATCATAAAAGCTTTCCTCTTCCACCTTAAAAATAGGGGTTTTTTTCTTAAAAGGACATGGGCGTGTCATTATCAGTGCACTGACAGACTTTTATATTACCGAATAAAGTTCGTATTTCAATGCTTTTGCTTTGTACTTTTTATCCTGACAAAAAAGTCTGAGGAGAGAAGGGGCAGAAGCAGTCCTGAGTAAAGATTCATTTCACTTGAACAACACTGATTTTTAAGGGTGGATTTCTATATACACCAACAAAATGGCTGTTAGAGTCACAACCTCAAAAAAAGTTTGAATATGTTTTGCAAATTCATTCTAGAACACAGAATTTAGCTTTCATACAAAACCTACGCAATATGCTTCAATTTTACTTAGCCTCTAAAACAATTATTTCTCTAGTCTCCTAAAATTTAAATATTACCAGACTTAGCCTGAAAAGAGATATGAAAAGAAAGTTTTAAATCATGAATACCATCATAAAGTCAATGCTTAAAATATGTCTATAGCATCAACAGCAATGCACTGTATATATGTCAACGTACCACAATGACAGTGTGATGTTCTCAAATGTTCTCATCTAACAGATTAAATATCGCCCCCTCTCAATATTGTACCAGCTCTAGCTCCAGTCCCAAGTGGTCACTCCACCTTGGCAGAGTTAGCCAGAATAGTTGTAATGCCAAACAGCCTAGACTCTAAACAATCACAGTAGGAAAAAGTTTGAGGAGAAAAACAAGTCAAATTGATATTGAAGTTGACTTAGGATGTTCATACACTGAGGATTCTACACCTACAATATTAACAGCAAATCATCTCAGAAGTATCAATTTTTCAACAGCATCTCTTAGCCTGAAGCTAGTCATGTAACTGATATCATTTCATAAGAACATGATGACCATTCCCTCCAATCCCCATTTTAATTGAACTGTATTTTATTAAGCCCTTAGAACACGGAATTTAGCATGCATATTCTCAGTGCCTAACAGAATGCAAAAAACAAACAAAAAACATAAAAAAACAAAAATAATTACTGTCCCCTTAAGAAGCTTACATTTGACTAGCCAATAATTATTTTTACTATATATTGGGATACTTAAATTATACAAGTTTTTTCTCCTCTGACAATGCTACAAAATGAAATAGAATGTATGTTTTCAAAATTGGAAATTTTGGAAAAGATACTATTATCATGATTTCATTATTTATAAGAAATCCATAGAATTCTTTCTTTTTTTACCTCTCCCTAGAACTTTGTTTGAGACTAAAGAGAAGGGAAAGTCTATGTTCATAATCTGAATATCTGGATACAGAAGGAGAGCTGGATGAGGGCAAGCACTGGAATTTACAACAGGATGGGAAATGGAACTGTGTCTCCTGGAGAATTCGCTGAGGTTGGGAAAATCTAAAGAGCTGGCTACTAGAGTTCTGACCTCTAAACTTTTCAGAGTCCACATAGCAACAGCTCTCTAAGTCACAATAAAAAATTTGCAAGCCTGCAAATTAAATAAATGTTCATTTATTTATAAATTACATACAAATACTACTGTACCAATATATCACATACATTATGAAACATATACAAAGAAATTAAAGGATGGATTAAAAGTGAAATAGTATTTTATAACATTTTATTACCAGTATAAAAAGCCTTTTTACCCTTATTAAAATACTATTAATAGAATTTCATGGGCAAATTTTTTTTGTAAATTTTGTAGTGATATGTTCTATAGGCATATATATATATTTTAGTGAGAGCAGTATCATTAAACGTTTGTGATTTTTTAAAAATCCTGGTTTAACACTTTGTGAAATAGATTCAAAGCCCTGATTCTAAGTTCAATTTGTTTCAATACTTGTTTGTAATGACTGTCAGTTTACAAAATGTGTTCAATGGGATTATGAATCTAAAAGCCATATCAATGTTTCAAAAAAACACCTAATAAGGATATGCAGCTCCAAATTTAAGAAGTACATCATTGGCTGCACTTATTAAGCCAGGATAATCATTTTTCAGTCCTACCCATCAGTCACACAAAGGTTTCTGTTTCAATTCAGCTGGTGTCTTACCACAGTTCCTTAAGTCAATCAATTGTAGTTACTTACAAACTACAACTGGAAGGTGTTATATAATTTATATTTTTAACACATGAATTCAAAGGCCACTTAAACTGTTCACCTGGAAGATTTCTGTATAGATGAGAAAGTTCTTTTTATAATTTTTTAAAAATATATAGACTTTTTTTGGGGGGGCAAGACGTGTTACTTTGGGAGCTCCTGGGTAAGGAATCTGCTCTATCAATTGCAACTTACGGTCTTCAAGAATTGGTTACAGTCTTAGAGAATCAAATGAAGCACTGAGAGACTGGTTAAATGACTGGTCCAGGGTCACATGGCCAGTCCATGTTAGAGATGGGACTTCCCAATTCAAGAGTGAAGATATGAATTTTTGTTGATGAAATTAAAAATTTAGTTTTTAAATATCTCAAACTTTTTGGGCTGATTTTCATGAACAGTTTTACGTCACTATTAGTACCATTTTCAATCCACAGTTTCTTTGCAGCTATCTTTTTTAAGCCATGTATCCATTTTTTTTCAGCATTAATGATATTAAAACTAAATAACTTAATCCACAAATCCCCTTAACTGGGCACATGTAAATTGCAATACATCACAGTACTGAAAGATATTAATAAAGGAGTGAAAGGGTCAGTGTCAACCTGTATGTTAAAAATTAGTAAAGCTTAATATAATTTTTAACAATAAAAATAAATAGAAAGACATTCTAATAGTATTTTTCTGCAGTTCAATAGATTTTTCTTGTGCACCCCACTCGCCTCTGGAGACCACTGGTCTTCATCAAAGAAACCTAAAAACTGATCATTTCAGTAAGAGAGGAGAGTGTTCCCAAGAAGGAGAGGCAGAAAATAAAGAAATTACAGTTTCAAATCTAGCTTGAAGCATACATCTAACCAGAAAGGAATAAGGGGTTTGAGTAGGGGGTGCAGATGGGGGGGGTTAAGAGTATTAGGAATGGTTAATGAGTCATTTAAGTCATTTAAGTCCTGGGCCTCAGAACACAATTTACTTGTGCCTCAAATGCACTCTATAAGCATGTATCTCACCCCTATAATATATAGCATGATTTTTTAGGGAATCACACTATCATACCCAACCTCAGGCCAGGATATGCTGCTAACAAGTCCATAGCTCAATGTCTCTAATAAAGGTTTCATGTTAAAGAAATATAGGGAATTGATACAAATATATAAGAACAAGAGCCATTTCCAAAAAGATAAATGGCCAAAGAATATATAGTTCTCAAAAGAAAGTTATTGCCCCAAATCATTGAGAAATGCAAATAAAAATGACCTTGAGGGTTCTACACCTCATATCCCACAGGTTAGACAAAAATAACAAAAGAAAAGGGCAACAGCTGCAAGGACAACGGAAGTAGACAGTGGAAAAAGAGATATACTGGATGGGGAACTGTGAATTGGTTCAACTATTCTGGAAAGTAATTTGGTATCTATACCAAAAAAGTGACTAAGTTGATCTAATGATACCACTACAAGGCATATACCTCAAAAAGTCAAATACAGAGTTTTTGGGGAAAAAAATGCACAAAAATACTTGCAGCAGCAGCACTTTTTATATTAGCAAAGCCCTGGAAACAAAAATGGATGCCTATCAAGTGGGAAATGGATGAATAAGTTATGGTAAATGAATGCAATGGAATATTATGGCTCCGTTGATGGATTCAGAGAAACCTGGGAAGATTTATATGCAAAGTGAAGTAACGAGAACTAGAAGATACATTCATATCATGATTACAAATTACAAGATAATATACACTTAAAACAACTTCTTAACAAAAGTTCAGTTTCATATACAATCCTCCTTTTTGTTCTTTGAATACTGATGTTCATGTTTGTCAGGTTTAAAATAAAAAAGAAATATTTTTCAAAAAAAAAAAAAAAATTTGATCTCCCAAAGCAGCAGTACTAACCTTGTAACCAAAGATTTTTTGGCATACAAAAAGTTATATAAATACTAGCCCCAACACTGGTTATTTCCTTTTCCTTCCTGCTACTTTTAAAGCTCCTCTGGCTAAATCTTCTGAGCTGTATCAGAAGGTAGATAATGTCACAGCCACCCAGAAGCTACAGCTGAACCCAGGCCCCCCCCCAACCTAGAGCAGCTGAGAGGGAGGAAAGGGATAAATAATATATACTTTGAAATTGATATACACACCACAAAAATGACATAGACAAATTACCAGAAAGACAAAGACTTAAAAAAAAAAAACTTTCTGAAGAGGAAAAAAATAAGGAAGGGGTAGGTAGAAGCATAGGACTGCTTACTCAGCCCCCTAGATCCAAGTGGATCCATGCACAGATAGAGGCAAATGGCACTATGGACAATGGAATTCTACAATTCAAACAACCACAATTTATTTTCAGGGCTGAAATTATTATACAATATTTTTCTCCTATTTATAAATTCTGGAAACTCAAAATTTCAAAGCCTATACAAATGAAGGCTACTCGTAATGCTGAAAAGCATTTATTAAACATTCCAAGGAAAATTATGCTGTGCAATATACAAATGAAATAAAATATACACGGTCCCTCCCTTCATGCTAAAAGGGATAAAACGAACACATAAATGAGGGGGGAAAGCACTAGGTATAAAAACAAAATTAATTTGGCTATTTTGAAGATTTGAAATATGTTCAAATTATGAATACGTTAAGATTTTCTCGTGTGAATTGATATGAAGTCATTTATGTAAAATTTAGTCAAGTGTACTAGATTAAGTAAACCATTTATTTACATTTTCTATTGTGAAAATCTTAAAGACCCAAACAGCACTCTCTTTCATATAAAATTATTTTAAGTTCTCAAGACATGAGAATTTGACAACCATACCACCTTTACAACTCACACACAGGCTTGCAAAAACACAAGCGCGCGCGCGCGCACACACACACACACACACACACACACACACACACACACTCCCACCTCAGCCTTTTATGCTGAGAATTAAGAAAAGTATGTCACATACATATAAGTAAAATGAGATTGTTTTCCAGAAGCCGCTCGTATATCAATAGCCAAATATAATTTCTCCCCCCAAATTTTCTGGAGTTGCAGCACTCTATAATTATGTTTGCTTCTGTGATACAACTCACTGTTCTAAAAATTAGTATATGAGACTTATGTGGATATATACACAAACATTTAAAATTAGGACTAAGGGGAACAGATAATGGTTATGCTTACTTTCATGAAAAACAAAACAGCTGTTAAAAGTAAAAAACGGAAAAACGGAAATTCCATAGTCTGATAGCATAGACACCAAGAAAAACTTAATTTAAAAAAATGACACATTATGCTGTGAAAATAAAAGTATAATTTAAAACTATGGATAGGATAATATTCATTCAACAAATACTGACTGAGTACCTACTATGTATAAAGTATTGCGATGGCTACAACGAGGGGATACAAAAATGAGTAAGATCATAAAACACCAGCTCTGTTCTCAAATACAAGTTGTAGAGGCATATATACATTTATTTGCAGAAAGCCAATCATTCAGGGCTTTTAAGTAACTTGCTGAGGAGGATGACAAAATGTTGAGAACCTGCTGGTACATTCATGACCAGAAGGGCATTAGATTTGATCCTAACTCTTCCACTGCTATAGTTTGACTTTTGGTAGTTTGCTCCTCTGTAAAATGGGATGTCAGGAAGGTTAAATTAGATGACCTGAGCAGCTTTAAGTCTATAAGAAAGAATTCCACTTTTACGAATTAGATTTGAATTATCTCCAATTTTACTTACATATTTCATATATGTGTGATATACAACATAGATGGTCTTTCTATTGCAGAAAGAGAAATCGACCAACTTTTTCCCTTACCACTAGCAGTACCAACATGTGAATAAATCGCCCAAAGAGATGTCAGTACGAGTTCTAAGTTAACTTTTTTATTAGGTAATAAATTATGTACATTAATGAAATATTACTGCTTTAAAATTACCAAAATTTTGAAAGAGTAAACAATCAAATCTTTTTTTCCATGAGATGTGGATGTTAAAACTGACTAGTGTTAAATTATTTCAGCATGAATACTTTTAATATTACAAATATGGGGGAGACTTAATCGAATTATAGTGTTCATTCTGCTTTATAACTGACAAATTCCTTTCAATCTTACACCAGTATATATTTCTCCGGTAAGACAAATTCCACCTATCCCAAAAAGAGAAGCCAAAGCTGTAATTTCACTTCAGGAATTGTCTACTGTTGAGCAGAAAGTAGTCCATTTGTGGTTTATGAAGTCAGCAAAAAAAAAAAAAACAAAAAAAAAAACACTGTGCAAAATTAAAGCTGTGTTATAACATCATGGTAATTGTGGCCAAAGATCCACTTTTGTTTTAAGTCCAACTTCTCTTTTCCCCAGGGTTAAAGTGGACTAAAATTTCACAGGTATAGATTCAATCCAAAGAAAACTCTTTTCCAGGCTGTTTCTGGTAAACTCAAACTTGAATCCCTTGAAAAACCAGGTTTTCCTAATAGTCAAAAATCCAATAAACTTCAAAAACATTTTCTTTTCTTGAATCTTTAATGTGACAGGTGTGTGAACTTTCTTTACAAATGTGGCTTATTAATAAGAGACTCTTAGCATGTAAATATTATGGATGACCCAGGTAATATTTCTAATACTTAAGGAACCAATTTAAAAGAACTATTTTTGTTCCACTTTAGTGAATATCCATTTAGAGAGATGCCTGCAAACATATATGCACACATTTCACACGTTAATGACAATTTAACACATTTCAATGCCTACAGAAATATCAGTATTACTGTCACAATGCACAAGCCTTTCTACGACTATTTACACAAACATTCATTCATCGAACATTAAACCCCTATTATAGTAGGGGTTCATTATAGTCAATGAACCGGGCTGTGCATAACGTGAGATATATAAATAACACCCGGTCCAGTACCAGCCATCATGTATGAACCCAAACCACGGCATTCAGCCAAATCAATGCATATAGCATAAGGGTTTGGAATTACATTTAGGGTTAGAACCCTACTTTCTCATTTCCTGAATTGGGGTTTTTTTGCATTAATTATTCATAGAACCAAGCTGCGCTGTGTTCTGATCACTATACAACCAAAGCAGCTAAAATATAAAAGGGCCAAAACTTAAAAAGAAAAAAAAAGCACACATAATCTCCGAATATTGTCTTAAAACATCACCCGCCCCCACTCCCATAAAGCACACCCTGGATACAACGAACAAAAAGAAAACAAAACATGCTAAGTTTTCAACTGCCCAGGGGAACTAAGAATGCAATGCCAACAGTAAGTAAAGTGGCCACAACACGGTGAAAACTGGTTCCCCAATGACAACCCCCCAGCCCAAAACAAAGGAAAACTTTTGCATGTTGCGGTTTTCAATCAACCCAAGTAAGCGGAGAGGCTCGCCCCAAGCCCAGCGCAGTTGTCACCAGGGATCAGCCAACAGACAGGTCCCCGATCGCAGCAAGACGGGCAGGAGCGCGGCTTCCCTCCCGGCCGGCCCCGACCTCGGCTGTGGACCCCGGGTGGGAAGGGGGCGCCTCGTAAGCGCCAGGTTGGCAGCACGGGGCACCCACGAGGGCTGACGGGTTACACCTTTCCGAGGGCATTAACTGTCGGAGACGAGCTTCCCCGCCCCGACCCGGCGGGCGCCGGGGAGGGAGGGGGACCCGGTCTACCTGGAAGGAAACGAGACACACCCGCTGGGGGAGGGGAGAGAGGCGGGGGAGCGGCCAGAGCGCAGCGCGGCCCCTCCCCCCCCAGCCCGGACCCGGGAAGGGGCACTGCTGCGAGAGAAGTTTCTCCCCAACTTCCAGACGCGAACCCGAAGCGAGGAGGGGGGCGCTTAAAGGGGTAGAGGGAAGGAGGCGGCCTCTGAGGGCTGCCGGGGCCTAGCGCTCTCGGGGCTCGAGCGACTTCTGTCCCGGGGAGCGGAGGGGGGCCCTGCCGGGTCCTTACCTGCTCTCGGCCCGCTCACATGAGTGTCGGCTGCGGTGGCAGCAGCTTCGGCTGGAAGGTGGAGGGGAGGGAAAACCGAGGTGGAGGCGAGATCCGCGGGATCCGGCGAGCAGCGGGACCTCCCTCCCTCCGCCGCCCTCACCGCCTCCTCCACCTCTGTGAGCGCTTGTCGGCGGCAGCAGCAACCAGCCCTAGACTCCTTACTTCACGGAGGAGGGAATTCCCGGGCTCCCCCCACCCCTGGCCCTCACTCTCCACCTCTTCTCTCCTCCCCTCAACCGCCCGCCCTCTCCCTCGGCTCCGCCTCTCTTACTCTCCTCCCGCCCCTCCTCCTCCTCCTCCTCCTCCTCCGCCGTTGCGGCTACCTGCGCGCGCGAGGGAGGGAGCGAGCCCCGAGGACACCGGAACTCGCGCCTCCCCACCCTGCTCTCCACTCCCCACCTTCCGGCCCCCAGCAGCGGCGCGGGAACACCCCCCCCACACTCGTGCCCTCTCGGCTGCCGGGGTCACGCGCCTCTCTCCTCCCTCCCCAGGGGTGGGGGCAGTTGGGCAGCTCCACCCTGCGATCCCCCGGGCCCGACCTCGGCCAAAACCGTGTCACACATCCCGATCAAACATGGCGGCGGGGTCCGGGGCGTCTTCCCGAGGGGATGAGTAGGGAGCCCGAGTAAAGGAGGCGCCTCTCCAGCCCCCCCTTCCTTTCCCCGCCCCCAACTGGCGCACCCACAGACGGACTGAGCTACTTAAGCAGCTGTGGGGGAAATAAAGGGGGCGAACTGATTTAGTCCCTCCCTCGCCCTCGTAGGGCAACTCGTGGGTCTTCGGGGCCGAAGCTTTACGTCGCGGCGGGTTGGGTGGGTGGAGGGAGTTTGTTTATTGAAGTCAACGCATCCAGAACATCCTGCGCTTCAGCCCAGAGCTTTTCCATCCTTTGTCCGCGAGACTAAAATTCTCAGCCCAGCCGGATGAGGCAGATGGGCGTTATCGTCCACCTCCTCGGCCAACGTTTCCCTAGAGCTCGCCCGCCCCCCCGCGGCGCGCAGGCCAGTCCGGAGAGAACCCTTCAGCCCGCCCCCCTCCCACCCCGGGCACCGGCCCGGCCTTCCCTGGGGTCTCGCGCTCGCGCGAGGCTCGCCTGATGGCGTGTCCGCGCGCCGCCTGCCCGGGAAGTTCCAAATTCTCCCCTGGCGCCCCCGGGAAGCACAGGCTCCTGGAGCTGTCCTGAGTCACCCCGAGGTCGTCCGAGGTTAGAGTAGGGATCGCAGGGCTTTGCGCTGGAAGGGGCCTGAGCAGGGATCAAGCCCCACCGAAGGGTGCAAGGGCTTGAGCCCAAGGTCACACGATTCTCCCCTTGCTTCTTTGGTTCCTAATCGCTTTCGTAGCTCAGAGATATTGGCTTAGAAACTAGAAGTTAGAGCTGAGTTCGAGTGCCAGTGTAGGTGTTTACTATAACTGTGTGCCCTTGGTCAAGTCACTGAAACTCAGTGCCTGAGTTTCTTCCCCCGTCTAATGAAGGAGATGGAATCCGTTAAACTCTAGGACAGGAACTCGGAGTTTGTGAACTTGTTTTTAAAAATATATATTTTTAAAACTATTTCAATATAATTAGCTTCCTTTGTAGTTCTATATATTTTATGCATTTGAAAATATTATTGAGAAAGGATTCATAGGCTTCTCCAGACTGCCGAAGTGGTCTGTAACACACAAAAAAGGTTAAGAACCCACCCTGGGTCTCTTCCAGCTCCGATCTTCTATGAATATTATGCCTTGTTCTGGTCAAATTACGCCGGCCCTGTCGGGCTCTCCCATTGACTTCCTCTTTGTATTTCCTCTTGGACAGAGTTATCAAGAATCATGCGGGATTGCTGGTTTCCTTTGTGTGTGCTGGTTAAAAGTGAAGTTAAGAAGTAACTCTGTCCTAAATATCCACTTGTATCCATGAATGTATTCTAGGAACTTGGAAAGAAAACTCAGAGATTGAAAAAGAAATAGGTTCAACTGATTGATTAGATGTTAGGCATACACAGAAACAAAGGGAGTTACCAAGACAAGCTTTCCCCCAAATACTAAAAATAAACACCTGAATTCACGACTTAAGGGCGCTATCCACCCTCTTTTCACTTTGATTGGTGTGGATTTCTTGTTTTTAGCTTTTTAAAAAAAGAATGTGTTTGATCTAGTTGGACATTAGTCTTAAAATATAAATTACAGGAGAGAGCAGTGTCTTTTTTGACTTAACTTGTGATTGGACCAGAGCAGGAAGTCATGTTTAGGAAAGCATAATGTTATTCTTGTTCATGGAAATCTCTGCCTTTATATCTTCAGACTTAGAAATTATTCTTAAGCAAAGTAATTTAAAGCAGTGTTTTCCAAGTACAACAAGGTGTTGGGAAATGGAGAGTTCTACTTTGGAGTCCCAGAAAAGTCAAAGACCTAATCTTTTTTGTCAAAACTATTAATGTCTCTTCCTGCTTTAACCCCGACCTTCACCTCGACTCCCATAATCCTTTTTTCCCTTTCCTTCACCCCATACAGTATCCTAGCTCTAAGTAGAAAACAAGTGAAATCCTACTACAACAAATGTAACAAAATACATTTTTTCAAGCTACTGCTAAGAGTTCACTTATTTTCATTAATATTCAGTACAGAGGCAACATGGCCTAGTGGATAGCTAGTTAGCAAGGGAAGCCAGAAGTACCTGGGTTCACATCCTACTTCCTAAGTCCTGTCTCTGACACATTCTGCCTATCCAAGAATGGGCAAGTCACTTGGCCTCTGACCGCTCTAGGTTGTCTAAGACTATAACTTGCTGAGAAAGTGATACCCTGCATTGATTGGAAGAAGGAATTTCCCCACCTGGGAGTTTCAGATACCGATGAAATCACTGGCTGAGTCTCTATCCCTATTCAAAACAAAAGAATTCTAGTATAACAATAACTTAGAAAGTTTCTTTTGAATTTGGTGTAACAGGCCTTGATGGATCATTTCACATATACAAAACAAAGGGATACACTTCTGTCTCTTTCCCTTTCATAATAACATTAAAGTAATATACTTTTGTCTGTGTATTCTCTAAACAAGAATTTCTTACTAAGAATTTCTTACTAAGGAGTGAGAAAAGTTTCATTTCAGCAAATGCAAAATGTTTTCATTTAGTTAAGTTTTTCAAAGTTGACTTTCTAAAAGTAAAAACGTTTTGGAGTTGAGCTAGAGTAATAATTCTCTCTATAATGCTTTTTTTCATTCTTAGAAGTTCACTGCAAGACATCTAACAAGAGATTATATTAATCATCATCATAACTGGCATTTATGTAGTACTTTAAGAAAAGCCATTTACAAATTGTTTTCTCATTCAATCCTTGCAATAACCCTGTTGGGTAGGAACTATTATGATTCCCATTTTACAGATGAGGAAACTGAGTCATGCCAAGGTTAAGTAACTTGTCCAGGATCACACAGCTTGTAAATGCCTGAGGCTGGATTTTATCTCAGGCTTTCCAGACTTCAAATCAAGTGCTCTCAACCCACCATGCCACCCAGCTGGAGTTGAAACTCTAACCCATGATGATAAAAACGTTGATTTACATAAGATTTACTGCTTAAAAAGCATTTTTTCTGATCTAGTATCTTATTTGAATCTCACAACAACCCTTTGAGGATGGCAGGGTTTATGACAAAACACATTTTGCAGATGAGAAAATTGGAGCCCACCAAGGTTAAATAACTTGACCCATAGTCATACAGCTCATAGATTTAGAGACATGTATTTCCACACCCTGCTTTTTCAGATAACAAAATTAAGGCCTAGAGAAATTAAACGACAGGTTGGAGGTCACACAGGTAGTAAGGGGCAAAGGTGGCATGTGATGTCAGGTCTTCTAATAACAACCCATGGCTCTTTACACAGGGCCACATTGCCATGTGGTGAATACTGTAAGTAGTATTATCCTCATTTTACAGAAGAGGAAATTTTTCCCATGGCTGCTCAGAGTGTAAACTCAAACCTATGTCTTCTGATTCTCATTCAAATGCTCTTTCCAGAGTGTGTCAGATAGTAATTTGTTCAGTTCAGTCTTTTTTCAGTCATGTCCAACTCTTTGTGAATCTATTTGGGGTTTTCTTGGCAAAGATACTGGAGTGGTTTGCCATTTCCTTCTCCAACTCATTTTACAGATGAAGAAACTGAGGCAAACAGGGTTAGTGATACTGACAAAGATTTGAGCTGGTGCTGATATCAGGAAGACCTGACTGACCATGGACAAGTCACTGTCAGTATCATTGACAGCTCTCTAAACAGGTCCAAATCCCTCACCCCGACTCCTCCAAAATGTCTTTGATAGTTCCTACTAGGAAATGGATTCTCATTTCTGAAAGTTGATAGTCTTTGTCCTAAGGAAAGATAGGGGAAAAAAAAAACTCTAATGGAAAGACAGAAAAAAAAAATCTCTACTAATTGGTAGCTATTGTATTTCTTCCCCAGCTCTAACAACCCTTAATTCAATTCAAGAAGTATTGAAATACCTACTATGAGCAATCCCAATCTGTAACTGATATAATTAAACCATTATTTTTGCCAGGTTTCAGTTTCTCTTTCTGTTCTTTACTCTGATGTCGTATCCCTCCTTTACAATGAATGAATAATTAACCCTGAATCTGATTCTTGCAATATGAACCTGGAGTAAGAATACTGCCTTTGGTTTACAACCTGTGTGACTTTGGACACTCACTTCCCTGGGATTCACGTTCCTCATCTGTAAATTAAGACGGTTAGGCTAGATGTGTTCTGAGGTCCCTTTCAGGTCTAAGGCTAAGCCTAAATGAAAATATAATTCAACATAGCAAAATTATTTTAAACAATGGTCTTTTCATAAGGAGACAAAGCAAACACAGAATTAAAAATTAAGTTGTATTGGAAAGAGCCATGGATTTGGAGTTAAGAGATGAAATCCTCTTATTATCGGATGTTGCTACAAGTGTGACTTTTGGCACTGAACTTTTTAGTATCTGCACATGTAAAATGAAGGAGTTGAACTAAATTCTAGTCTCTAAGGTCTTTTCTAACTCCAAGTATTCAATTGCATGGTACAGACTAAGTGTAAAATAATATAATAATTAGCATTTATATAGTGCTTTAACATTTACAAAGCACTTCACAAATATTATCTCAAATATTCTATCCTTACAACAACCCTAGGAGATAGCTGCTGTTATCATCCAATTTTACAGATAAGGAAACTGAGGCAGCCACAGGTTTAAGTGTTATGCTTAGGGTCACACAGCAAGTAAGTGTCTGAGGAAGGATTTTTCACTCAGACCTTGATAAATCCAAATCCAGCAGCATATCAACTGCACCACCTAGCTCCCTCAAAATGAGTTACAGAAAGGGGAAATCAGGTATAACTGAAGGACATAGGATTTGAAAAGAAGATGAAAGAAGAAAGAACATTTCAGGAAAGGGAGAAGCAAAGCAAATGACAAAGGCATGAATTTAGCATGGCATTTGCAAAAGACACAAAGAAAAAGCCTGACTGGAGTAGAAGGTGCATTTTAAAGAGTAGAGAAAAGTAAGTTTGACTAGATAGAGTAGAATCCGATTATGAAAGACCATGGAAGCTAATTAGGGGGGTTTAGATGTCATTTTAGCTTCTTGAGTAAGGAAAGTGACAGGATGAAAGCAATGTTTTAGGAAGATTTGCATGACATTATCATGCAGAATGTATTGGGGGTGGGAGAAGAGTCTAAGAATCAAAGATAAAGCTAGAAATGTGTTTACTAAGGCCTATACAAATAGGGATAGCAGTGGAATGGATGGTAAGGGGAGACTCCCAGGTATTTTCAATGAATATAAAAACAGTGAAAAATAAAGTAGAAAAGATCAAGGAAATGGGAGAATTGTGTTTTTTGTGTGTGTCTTTTTGTTGTTTTATTATTTTTTTTTTTTTTTTACCTAGGAGGCTGGAAGAATAATACCATTGATATAAATGATATAGTTAGATAAAATTACCTTTATGGGAAGAAGATAATGAGTTCCATTTGGGATATTTAGAGGTGATAGTATGAAAATGTCCTTTAGCAAAGATATAAGACAGGTAAGAGAACAGGAAAACACACACACACACATATCATTACCTCTATACAAATGACTCTTAGAACGATATATATTTATTGTCTATTTCAATTGTAGTTTTATATGTATTCATATAATTTTAAGTCATTTGTATGAGTTGAAGCTATGAGTAAATGATCTCCTGGAGATGGGTAAAGTATATATAGAAAAGAGTAGAGTATTGATGGCAAAGCCTTGTGGGATCTCTAAACTTAGAAGATGGCAGAAAAGCAAAAAAGATTCGGCAAAGGAGAGAAGATCTATTGGTGAAGCAGGAGGCCAGGTAAAGTACAAGTCTGTAGAAGAAAAAGGGAAAAAAGGTTTCAAGAAGGAGAGGATATTGT
This sequence comes from Vombatus ursinus, assembly GCF_900497805.2. Taxonomy (NCBI): domain Eukaryota; kingdom Metazoa; phylum Chordata; class Mammalia; order Diprotodontia; family Vombatidae; genus Vombatus; species Vombatus ursinus. The sequence continues at coordinate 27,183,503 of NW_020955033.1, forward strand.
TTAAAAGTAAATTTGGAAGGGCAGCTAGGTGGTGCAATGGAAAGAGCTCCAGTCTTGGAGTCAGGAAGTCCTGAGTTCAAATCCAGCCTCAGACACTTGACATTTACTAGCTGTGTGACCCTGGGCAAGTCACTTAACCTTGGTGCCTAAGGGGAGGAAAAAAAGTAAATTTGGAGTGGGGTAGGGAGGTTTGTGGAGGGGGCAATAACATGTAGCAAAATCATAACTTTTTACCAATTACTTACAATTTTTAAATATTATAAAAATTATCACCATTGTGAAATTTCCATAAAACAACACATAAATACAATAGATTTGTTTTATGCAGCTGATTTTGCAAAGTAATATTTATTAATGTTAACTTTATATGTTAACAACTGCATTAGCATATATTTAAATATATACAATTGTGACATATTTTAAAAGATAATTTAGCATATAAAATTCATAACTATTATTCTGTTAAAATAAGATCCTACTGTATTTAAGACTGAAGTTATATCTACTTCAAAGAAGATGGAATGGAAATTCTATATGCATTTAACTGATGTATACAACCTAACCAGTGGAGCAGGTTCACAAGCAGAATTTTAGGTCTGATCCATCCAACTTTGCATTCCACAGTTATCAAGTAAACAGGCTTTTCTTTGTACAGAATAAACAACCACCATATTTTTTTTTTCAGATCTAAATTTTGTTCATTTGAGCTGAAATAGAGGTATCTAGGTGGCTCTGTGGATAGAACCCAATGTCTGGAATCAGGAAGACCTGATTTCAAGTTCAGTCTCAGACACTTACTAGCTGTGCAAGTCACTTAACTTCTGTTTGCCTTAATCCACTGCAGAAGGAAAACTCCATGGACAGCATTGTTGGATCCAACTGAATGCACAATAAGAGATCCTAAAGAAAGCAACAGACTTTAGTAAGTCTTTAACAGAACAGATAATACCTTCCTAGAGAATCTTCCAAGATTATAGGATCTTAGATTTAGAGCTCTAACATCACTTAGAGGCCATTCCATTCAGGAAGACTCAGGTCTTCCTGAGTCCATCTTCAATGTTCTGTTCAATATGCAAGGCTGGTGATAATATGAACATTATTCCAGTTTTTGGAGTCATTACTTCAGCAAGACAGATAAAACACAGTAATGTTTTCAAAGATCATAACATGATAGTTCACTTGGATTCTTTATAACTTCTTCAAAAGCTTGGGCCAGAGAGAAGCAAAGTAATACCTCAAGATTCCAATGCCCCAGGGCAGCTAGGTGGCACAGTGGATAGAGCACCAGCCCTCAAGTCAGGAGGGACCTGAGTTCAAATCCAGCCTCAGACCAACACTTGACATTTACTAGCTGTGTGACCCTGGACAAGTCACTTAATCCCAATTGCCTTAAAAAGAGAGAGAGAGAGAGAGAGAGAGAGAGATTCCAATGTCCCTGACCCAGAGGGAGATCCAAAGATTTATTTAATTAAAAAAAAAAAAAGGTACCTGAGAGACCAAGCATGATAGAGTAGATCACAGGAGAGAAAAAAAAATGGACAATTTTGCTTATATAAAATTGAAAAGTCTTGCACAAACAATGCAGTTAGAGTTAGAAGGGAAAAGGTAACTGGGGAAAATCTTTGTTGGAAATTTCTCTGACAAAGGTCTGAAATCTAAGATATATGTTGAATTAATACAAATGGATGAGAACAAAAGTTATTCCCTAATAGATAAATGATTAAAAGATATAAACAGTTCTCAAAAGAAGAAAGGCATGCTATGAACAATGGTATGAAAAATAATGTCCCACATCACAATTAATAAGGGAAATGTAAATTAAAACCACTCTACAGTTAAACCTCCCCCATCAAATTGGCAAAAATAACAAAAGAGGAAAATGACAATTGTTGGAGGGCACATGGGAAGACAGGCACAATAATGCACTGTTGGTGGAATTATGAAGTGTTCCAACAGTTCTGGAAAGCGATTTGGAATTATACATACAAGTCACAGAACTGTGCATACTTTGTTTGACCTAGCAATACTACTTTGGGCTTATACCTCACAGAGAATAAAGAAAAAGAGGGAAAATTCATATGTACAGAAAAATTTATAGCAGTGTCATTTTGTTGTAGAAAAGCACTGGGGATTGGGCAGCTAGGTGGCACAGTAGATAGAGCGCCAGCCCTGGATTCAGGAGGTCCTGAGTTTAAATCCCCCCTCAGACACAGGATACTTACTAGTCGTATGATGCTAGACAAATCTCTTAACCCTAATTGCCTCACTGAAAAAAAAAAAAGAAAAGAAAAAAAAGAAAAGCACTGAGGGGAAAAGTAGATACCCATTAATTGGGGAATTGGGAAACAAATTATGGTATATAAATTTTATTACATACTATTATGGCATATGAATATTATTACATCTTAAATTCAGAAAGATCTGGAAAGAGCAATCATGACTCTAGAAGATTGATGGGGAATCATAAGTGAGAGAATAAAGGAGTAGAATGAATTTTTTCAGAAACAGTCAATATGTGGATTTGTCAATGTGTGTATAATTATGAAAGAGTACTTTTTTAAGTGCGGAGAGTTGGGGTTGTCAAGTAGTAGTGAGAGTGAAACAAAAAATGGAAGAAAAGAAATAAAAGAATGTCAAGGAATTATTAAGAAAAATAACAGAAAGCAGAAAGAAATTTAGAAGGGGACTCAGATAAACAGGGCAGTGTTGGAACTACCATATTCAATTTAAATTATATTTTAAAAATGACTTGTACTTAATGGAGATTCATGGATTCATATGGTCTTCATTTTCTGTTTTTCTTTGTATAAGGAAATGTTCATATTTACTGATGTTCAACAAATTTGTAATAATAAAAAGGAATGTTAAAAAATAATAGCCAGCATTTACATAACCTTTAAAGTTTACAAAACACTGTATGTATTTTATATCATTCAATCCTCACAACAATCCTAGGAAGTATATACTATTACTCTCCTCATCTTATAGATGAGGAAACTGAGGCTGAGGAAAGTTAAGTAATTTGCCCAGGGTCATAAAGCTAGTCAGTGTCTGAGGCAAGATTTGAACTCAGGGCTTCTTGAATTCAAATCCAGCACTCTTAACTCCTATGGCACTGAGATCCAGACACTATAGAGGGTGAAGCTCCTTAGAGTACAAGTCATACACGAGCATCCTAGCAATGCAATCCCCTGGAGTAACAACTTTGCAATAACCTCTCAGCAAACAGAAAAGATGCTACTCAGATCATTCGTATGGGAGGAGCCGTTAGTACTAGTAAATACAGATCTAGGTTAACTGCCTTCTGTAAAGTCAACAACTGAGGAGAAACTGAGATTATGCTTCTAGGTGAATACTCATCGCTTATTCTCTGTTTTTGCCCTTACTCCCGCAAGCTGTGGTATCTAGGGTCTGTTGATTATAATAGTTTGAAGGGCCTGGCTCCTCCTAATCTCTAAACATTTGCTCACCAAGCACCTATATTCTGGAACCCTAAGGATGTTCTCTGTGAACTTCACAGCTGGCAAATGCCTTGAACATAATGTAAACTCTTAATAATATATGCTTAAGAACTTTCATTTTTTTTTCTTTAAGGAAAGTTTAAACTTGGTGCCTATCTTTTTGCTTCCAAGTAGCTGCCACGCCTGCTTACAAGGGATAGGGTGTTAAATCTTTCACTTATTTGTTTACAGTTTCAGCTAGAGAGGTGTTAATTGCTCCTTTAACCTCTCATTTGGGAGTTTCTTACACGGCTTTTACTGTGTATCCTTTTACACAAAGAGAAAAGTCTATCCTGTATAGCTTGGGTTGCCCTCTAACCCCCTCGACTCCACACCTTAGCATGCTGCTTCTGCTCCTGGTTGGTTGCAAACAGTTCATCCAAAAAAGAAAAACAACAACAACAAAAAAACAAAAACAAAAAAAAACCAACAACACTCTCAATCACTGTGCCATCTACACAATCAGAAAAAAAAATTCCCTCTCTAGTTAAGAGACCACTGTGCTCCAAAAAGTACCTCTAATAAAGTTTCTTGAAACATTTTGTGTATAATTGCTTATTTTCATCTAAGATCCCAGAGTGTGCTGGACTGGCTTTCTAGAGCTGATGGTTATATTTTTTATGTGAGCATTTACACATGTGAGCAAATGTCACAAATCAGGACTTTATTTATTGTTTTGTTGATTGTCTAGAGTTAAATAAGTAGTGGAAAAAACGTTAATATTAGGATTAATAAATTTTAAATTAAGTTAAGATTAAACTTAAAAGTGTGTGCTGCATATATTGCCCTTCTACCAGCTAGTTAAACTTCTATCAGCACACCCTTGCTGTAATCATATTTGAACGGAATGGTGGTGGGTTTTTGTTTGTTTGTTTTGTTTGTTTTTTGTTGTTGTTATTGTTGTTCTTTGTATTTTGGAGATTAGGTGTTCCCATTTTACCCAGGCCACATGCCTGTTGCAAGTGTGGCAGTCATTCACAGACAGGACTCCTCTCACTGCTGATCATCTTGGGAGCTTTACCCTTTTGCATTTCTAACATAGGTGGGTCTGCCCCTCCTTAATCAGTCTCATGCTCTGTCCCTCCCCTCCAGAGCTCTCCTTGTTGATGTCAGACTTAGTCTAGATATCTAATTGTCTAAGCTCTCTGTAGCTCAGAACTCACAAGCTCAAGTAGTCTACCAGCCTCACCCTCCCCAGTAACAGGGATGACAGGTATACATCACCACACACACAGCAGAATGGTTTTTAAGACATCCAGAGAACAGATTATTGGAGCCTGAAAGAATTAGAAATCATGTGATCAATCAAGCCTCTCCAGATTTCCAGATGAATAAATGTATATGCAGAGGTAAAGTAACCTGCCCAAAGTTACATAGCTAATGAGAATCAAGACAGAACCAAGCACTCAGGCTGGCTTTCTTGCCATGCTGGCTTCCCATTTGCCTCACAATCCTGCAGGAGACAGACACTCCTCCTTCCATCCTCTCGCTTGTTTGATGTCACCTTTGAGATCTATGCTGTTGATTTTTTGGGGACCAAATTGTTACTTCTTATCACCTGTACTGTATAAGGTATGCAAATATAAGGAATGTAGCTGATGGATCATAGGTCCTTAGTAGCAACTTTCTCCACTTTTCTGCTTCTTTTTAAAAATGTAGCATAGAATCAAACTTCAAAAAGCATGATATTGACTTTTCCTTGATTTTCATATATATGACACTTAATAAAACCGCTGTATATAGCTTTCCTTACTCACATGTACTTCATAATTATGAGTACCAGCCACCTATAACTCCTCAACCTTTAAAAACATGTTTTCTCTTTTTGAATGACTACTCTAAGTTACCATTATTATTTGTGATAAATGTTAATTCTTTCATAAAATGTGATTGCTGTGCGGTCATTTGTGCTATTGGAGGGAGATCCACATCAATGAGATTATCCCTGAATATCACTAGGGAGCTAAACAATTCTTCATAATACCATGAACAGATCAAATACCTTGCATTTGTACAACCTTTCATTGAACACTGAATTGAGAATTAAGCTACCTTGGGCTGGTAAATGTATAACAATCAGCTCTCTAGGGGGGAAAATTTACATAAAATACACTTTGAAGTTTGATCTGCATTATTAATATTTTCTCAAGTCTAGACAATCAGCAAAACAATATATGAAGACTCGATTTGTTGCATTTGCCAATTTCTGAGGTGTAAATGTGTCCACTAAAATGTTAACAGGTTCAGGAAAGCCTGCATGAGCTGCATTCTAGTGCCCACTCTCCTTTAGTTTCCTTATTTGTAAAATGAAGAGGTTAGACTAGATGACTTCCAAAATCCCTTATAATTCTAAGGGACTATTCTTCTATTTTGTCATTTAAATTTTCTCAAATGAGAGATGAGAAGAGTGGTAATGATTTTTATTTTAAAGATGAATATGATCCATAAAGTTATTTTTCCAGCTAGTTAGTGGTGTAAGTTAGTGCTCAAACCTAGTATTCTTTTTACTATACATGATGAAAGTTCATTTTCAGGAATCTGTGATTTCATAATTATGGTTGCTTCTTCCTTCACTGACACAGATTGTCCTAGTAAATGGAGACAGCTAAGTGACTCCTTGGTTAGAGTGCTGGACCTGGAGTCAGTTCAAATTTGTCCTCAGACACTAACTGTCACCCTGGACAAGTCACTTAACCATGTTTGCCTTGGCTCTTCATCTGTAAAATGAACTGGAGAAATAAATGGCAAACTGCCCTAGTTTCTTTGCCAAGAAAACCCAATACAGGGTCTTGAAGATCAACAACAACATAACTTAGAATCATAGTATTTATATGGCACTTTAAAGCTTGCAAAAAGAAATGGGCTTTCAGAGTTCCTTTCACCAAAAAATCAAGTGTCTTTAATTTGTCCTGGTGATAAACTTAAGCTAGGTAGTTTGGTAGTCTTAGATATACAACAGATATACAACAGATATACAATCCATCACTAGATTCAGACGCAAAATTTTACCACATTGGTTAGCATCTGCCGGAGCTTAATTTCTGCTTGCACAACCTTCTAGAATGGAGTGTAACCTCCAGTTATGCTGAGCCATCTGAGAAGAACTTAGTGGACACTTATGTTGAAGGCACACATGGGAGAAAGGAGTGGAAAATCTGAGAGGAAAAGAAAGAGAAAATTAAGAGTGGATAAGAAGAAAAGAAAGGGGGTGAAAAAGTCACAGTGTGGGTGAATCATGTTGTTTAAACTTACAAATTATCTAGTTTTGGCATAAGGTTAAACATAGTCTCTACTCAAGGAATTTAGATAAAAAGACAAGCTATAACACCACCAATTTTAGGAGATAACAGACAATTCATTTATTCAGCAGTAAAGAGTATAAGTAAGGAATGTTATTTGATTTGATAACAGTAAAGTACTCTATTTCCACAAGATTCAATATTAAAGCTTCTGAAAAGAATAATGAAGTATCGTTTTGGTCATTTAGTGAATAGTAAGTTTCTTTTACTATGGCAATTCAAAACGTTTAATGATGTCTATAGATGAAATGTTAAATCAAACAACTGTTAAAGACAACGGATGAGGGGAAAATTCAGGAGGAGAAAAATCAATTGAAGTGTCAAATACCAGCATTCTTACTTGTTGATAAATTGTATGACTTTAAAAAGACAATCGTATTTCATTAGGTTAAAAATAAATCTTTTGAGTTTAAATTTGTAAGATTTACTTTGAGTGACATTTCTCTACACAACAGAATGATTTATTTAATTTTAGGAAGGAATATTGACCAATATTATTCCATTGCTTTTCATAAGTTCATAGCTTTAGAACTGAAAGGGAACTTAGAAGCATTTTAATCCAATTCTCTTATTTTATAGATGAGGAAACTGAGGTCAGTTGAGGTTAAATGACTTGCCCAAAGACAGAGAGAAAGGATCCAAGCCTGAACTTGAATGCAGATCCTCCTCTGGCTTCAGATTTAATTCCTTTTCTACTGCAGCACACTGCCTCCCCTTTTCATCGAAAAGAAATGTGTCCAATGTTTTTATGTGATGTCTAGGCTTCTTTATAAAATTAACTTGTTCAGAGTAATTTTTCTTAGTCATGTACGACCTCATGACTCTATTTGGGGTTTTCTTGGTAAAGATACTGGAGCAATTTGCCATTTCCTTCTTCAGTTTATTTTATAGATGAGGAAACTGAGGCAAGCAGGGTTAAGTGACTTGCCCAGAGTTGCATAGCTAGCAAGTGTCTGAACTTAAGAAGATGAGTCCTCCCGATTTTAGGCCTGGCACTTTATCCACTGCACCACCTAGCTGACCCCAAATTAACTGTAGATAAATTTTTAAAAATGAAAACATGGTGTCTTTGATTTTTCTTCTTTAGTTACCTATATAGGAGAATGATTCTTGTCACATATTTCAGAGACCTACCTACGGAGAGTATTTCAGAAAACAAAGCTGGTAAAAACAAACATTCTTCTTCTTAAAGTCAACTAATACCAGAAAATAATGAATTACTAGCAGATACTTTTGCTTTTTTGTTGTATTTCTTAAAGTGCATATTGTTTCTAGAGAAAAAAATGAGATTCTAGGAAATCTGTGCTCTTAAAAGTCCTGTTTAAACCTCATTTTTCAGAAAACCCACTATCTTGCATTTTTAGTTCCATGGGTCATTATTGTTCACATCGTATCACATTCTATTGAAATCAGAGTTACCAGATTATATAATGTCATGCAAGTCATGTTACTGCCCTCTAATCTTCTTCACTTTGTATTTAATCAATCTCCTTTGTGTATAAACTGTCAGTTGATTTTAACTACAAGAATGAACTTTATTTGTTCCATGGTCAGTAAACATTTTTGGCAAATTCTTGATACTATGACTATATTCTATGGTAAGATTTGTTCTCTGACTATATTGATATGATTAAAAAACACTGGGTCAGAAACTAAGTTTGATGTGTTTTGGGCTGTGTTAACTAGTGAATCATAGTTCAAATGATATTATGGTTGCATGGTTGTTAAAATAGAAAGGAAAAATATGGGTTTTTTTTTCAGTCACTATGTATAAATGTAGCTTACGTTTCTTTCATTCTGGAATAGTTTAGACTGAGGAATAGCCTTTATAGGGAAATTACATTAAAGTTCTATAAATCAGTAATATGAAATTCTACACAACTCATACTCTCCATGCTCTTCAGCTCAATCTCATATTCTTAAAAAAGGAAGAAAAAACAGTGAGATAACCACCCCCCCCCAAAACAGAATACAACTGAGAAAACCAGCCAGCTTATATTAAAGCTAACTTTCTGGAGATTTCAGTTTCCATATATCCAGACTCCCATTTATACACCCTTACATAAATTATCTTTACACAAAAGAACTGAGATGTCTGAGAAATTGCCTCACACACAGCATAAATAATCATCTTACGAAATACAAAACAAACTAGGTTAATTCAATGTTAAGGTTCACATTTTAATCCTCAAAAGCCAGAGAGTTCATAGTGGGGCCTTCCATGGTAACCACAGTTTTTAAAAGGTTCGTGATGACAAAACAAGAGCAGTATCATATTTTATTTGGAAAACAGAATGACTCTAAACTCCAAAACGACAAAAACTCTACAACCTCCATGGTTTTTTTTTTTAATATTAACATGGAGAAACAGAATTTGTTTTTCACCAGCCTAAGGTTAATGTAAATGTAAAATAGATTCTCAATGGCATTAATGCTTAGGAACAAGAAAGAAGCACATACCAAACTTTTGGACTTTTTAGTTTTGCTAATTTTTTTAAGGAAGAGATTTCAAACTAATTAGATATTGAACCTCACCAAATGTCACACTAAAATGGATTTTTTTTCCTTTTAAACTTTTATAATAAAATTGTCCAAATAATTTAAATAAACTAAATGCTTTTCTAAAAAAATATGTCACTGTTTTGTTATTTTGGGGATTTATGAACTTAATTATTTTAATTTCATTCCAGAGTTGGGGTTCTTAACCTGGAGTCCATGGACCCTCTTAGATATAGATTTCAAGGAGTCTATATATATTTTTTAATATTTTGAAAATGATATTTCAATATAATTGGTTCTTTTTGTAATATTGTGTATTTTATTTTATGCATTAAAACATTATTCTGAGAAAGGTTCCATAGTCTTCACTAACTGCCAAAGGGATCCATGACAAAAAGAAAGTTAAGGACCCCTGTTGCAGAGGCTGCATGACATGCCACCACTTCAGGTTTATCTGAACACCAAATCTTTTTCATGTATCTGGAAAAGCATTTTGTCCTGGTTTATTGAATAAAGGAGTCAGCCTTCACAACTTGGTTCCATACTACCTGTTCAGGCTTTTTACACCTAACTCTCCTTCATACATTTTATGGTTCAGCCTAACTGGGTTTTCTGAAAAATTATATTAAAACAGGACTTTCAAGAACACAGATTTCCTAGAATCTCATTTTTTTTTCTCTAGAAACAATATGCACTTTAAGAAATAAAACAAAAAGGCAAAAGTATCTGCTAGTACTTCATTATTTTCTGGTATTAGTTGACTTTAAGGAGAATAGTATTTGTTTTTATCAACTTTGTTTTCTAAAATATTCTCTGTAGGTAGGTCTCTGAAATATGTGACAAGAATCATGTTTGTGCTGTTCTCCATACACAAACTTCAATGGCCTGTCCCCATGCCTTTGCACAGGCTGCCCTCACACCTCAAATGCAGTCCTTCATCTTTAACCCTTAATATCCCTAGCTTCCTCCAAATCTCAGCTCAAACCTGCCTTCCAGTTGAGGTCTTTCCTAATCTCTCCATCTGCTATCCCCTCCCTCCTTCCTACATTTACTTTATATACATTGTGTGTGTGTGTGTGTATGTAATGTACAAACATATGGTGATAACCCCCTGCTCCCCCCCACATACACACACCTCCCAAAGTAAGCCCCTTGAGGTTAGGGGACCATTTCACTTTTGTCTTTGTATTTCTAGCACCCAGCATAGAACCAGGCACATGGTGAACCTTGATTAATACTTGGTTTACTGAACAAACCCTGCATACAAGGATGTATGACTCAATCAGGGCATATGCTGTATGACCTGTGGAGTCTCCTGTTATAATTTAGTTGATCCTAAAGGGAACTAACTAATGAGAATGGAAGAAACCTCGGAGGAAACCAGGTATAGATTTTTTTAAGTACATGGACTTAGTCAAACTTATTTTACTGAGTTAGAAAAAATAGTAACAAAGGCCATTTGAAAGAATAAAAGGTCAGGAATTTCAAAGAAACCAAGGGAAAAGGATGTAAAGAGAGTAGATTCAGCAGTATCAGACCTAAAACTATATTATAAAGTGAGAGCATTGGTGAAGTGTGAAAAGGATAATTTTGATTATTTTAAATTAAAATTTTCTTGTATAAATAAAACCTATGTAGCCAAGAACAGAAGTAATGCAGAAAATTAGGGAAAAAACTTTAATAGACAATCTCTCAGATAGGATATGATTGGGTTGGAATGTTGCTGGGTACAGGAAATAATGAGCTGCTTGATTTAGAAAAACATGGAAAGACTTGGACTTATGAAGGAAGATGCTATACACCTTCAGAGAAAGAGATGATAGGAGGAAATAAGCATAGTATGGTCTTACATATATGTATATGTGTATATATGTGTATGTTTATAGATATCTATGTATATGTATATGTCCATGCTTAATTGTAGCCTTCTTTAAGTTAGGGGTGGGAGGGAGGAGGAAAAGAATAAAGTAAAAAGTGCAAGCGGAGAACAAAAGAAAACCAATAAGGAAGCAAAGAAAAGCTGGGCAGCTTTGAGAATAATGTGTACTGTTTATCATATAGGTTTTCTTGAAGTGGAAATTTATTGTTTTATATTGAATCCTCTCTTATGATTTGCTATGTCAAAAAACATGGTAATGTTTTTTTTTCTGTATTTAAGTTTAAAATAAAAAAAAATTAACAAAAAATACATGGACTTCAAGATGTGGTTTATATATTTGTATATTCAGTAACCTAGCACAGTGCCTTGCACATAGTAAGTACTTAATATTGATTGATTGATTAATGCTAAAAGTTTTTTTTATAACTCGAGGAGCTATTATTTGGATATAGATTTTATTTGAAAACTTTGAAATAGAAAATCCTTTGTTTACTAAGTGTCTATAATAACCAATTTCTTTAAGTTACTCTAAAGACTAACATTCTATTAAATTTTCCTGTACTACTTCTTTTGAAGTGATGTCAGTCAATGAGTCAAAAAAATACTAATTAAGTAGTTACTACATGCCAAGTGCTGTGTGCTTTTCATTTAAAAAACAAGGCATTCCCTGAGCCTATTTAGTTAAATTGCATAGCTAGCTTCAGGTACCTGTTTTCAATGTGAACTGTTCTAATTATGAGCAATGAATGACTTAATTAATCTAGGGACGAAAAGGAGAGCCCCAGGTTTAGCTTAAAGTTTTGCCAGATGGGAAGTTTATCAAATTATTAGTAAATAATTACATTGCTCTTTAGTCCCCAAGTTAGGGAGAGATTCCCTAAAGATTGGCTAGAGACTGGGATCACTGCCTTATTTTTAATCTTGTGTAAACTTTAGCTATTTCAGGGAGTGGGGAGGAAATAAGCATTTATATAGTACTTACTCTGTGCCAGGTACTGTGCTAATCACTTTACATATATTATCTCATTTTATTCTTACAACAACCCTGCAAGGTAGGTGTTGGTATTATATCTCTTAATTCACCCTTTACGCTACTAATGTACAAAAATACAATACACAACTTTTGTAGTCCATCATAGATTCTTTTTATGTGATAGAAAGCAAAATCAAAATAAAGGAACAACTTAAAACAGAGCAAGAGGACACATAACACATGGATTCCAGGTAAGCAGCCAGTCATGGGGATGGGGAAGTCGGAAAAAGAAAATTTTTTTCTGGAGCGTCTTTAATTCTTAAATGCTTGTGGCTAGTGTCTTCACTCTTGGGATTTCTCAGAAAGCATTTGTGTTGCCCCAGATCTGGCCCACTGTCCACTGGCCTCTCTTTTCCTGCCAGGACTTCTCAGGGAGCCCTGCATCAGTCAGAGATCTAGGCAACCCACCTATCTTCCAGGATGCTCTGTGTCAGCCCCAGATCCAGGCTTCTGGTTAGACATTGAGGAAAGGCCTTGAATAGTCTAATCATCTGCATCACTCAGTGGACTTCTCTTCAGTCACTGATAATCTTGATCTCATTTCTCAATAGGTAGCATACTGTCACACCATCTTCCTAACCTGTCCATCTTACTGCCTGCTCCCTTGTTCCCATTCCTCTCAGCCTACCTCTTACCCCTCCAATGTTCCAGTCCCAAATCTACCCTCTCCTTTTCCTGTGCTCTCTAGGATGTCTGCTCCATAGGTAGCAAAATTGCTTTCATCTTAAAGCTTTTCCTTTCTTATTCCTTCCATCTTCTGTTACTTTCTGAAACTTGGTTCCTTCCTGATGACATAGCATCCCTGGCCACAGTTTACTGTACTAGTTGAACTTTCACTCATAATCTCCCTCTAGTATCTCCTTCCCCACCCCATCCCAACTCACTGGTCATGATGGGGGAATTAGGATGCTCTTTGCTCCCCACTGCCACTTCCAGAATTTCTCTCTCCTACCATCATTCACTAATTTTCCTCTGAGGTTCATGCAGTCCATATTTAGCACCCAAGATTCTAGTAGCTGTGATCTACTTACTGTAAGCAGTACTCTCCTTCATTGAGTTTAATGCCTGGAACATAGTCTTTTTCTCCTTTTCAACTTCTGAACTCCAGCATACGTATTGATACTCCTTCAAATACCCTAACTTCTCAGTTCCTCAATTTTCTTATTTCCCATGACCTACTTCTCCACTAAGCTACTTACAGAGATGGGCATATCCTTGATCTTGCTACCAACCCAAAAGTATGCCACTTCTTTGTTCATGAACTCCGAAATGCCCTTATGTGTTCATAATCTTTTATCATTCTGTCTTTTCTTCTGCCTTCAGACTCCTTGATTCTGACTATAATCTTCAATCCTTTTACCCACAGTTCTTTCCCAGGCCATCATGCCTCACATAAAGAGCTCTTCTCCTTTCCAAGGCAAACTGAGCTCTCTCCCTGTCTACTTGCAACCTCCTTTGCTACCTCCTCACAAACAGACTCATGTATCCCTCCATCTTCTAAAAACCCTCACTTTATGTGTCCCCTGCTAGCCATTATCCTATATCTCTCTCCTTATAGTGGTTATACTCCTTGAAAAAGTCGCTATAATTTGTGCCTGCACTTCCTTTCCCCTTAATCTCTGCTTAACTCTCTGAAGTCTGGCTTCTGACCTCATCATTCATCTGAAATTGCCCTCTCCAAGGTTCTCATTGATTTCTTAATTGGCAAATCCGATTTCCTCAATCGTCATCCTTCTTGGCCTGTCTGCAGATTTTGACACTGTCAGTCACTCCCTTCTCTTGAATAATCTCCTCTCTAGGTTTTCATGACATTGCTTTCTGTCCTTCTGTCCTCCTTCCCCTCCTACCAGTCTGACTGCTCTTCCTCAGTCTCCTTTGTAGTAACTGTGCAGCTCTACACTGGGCCTTCTTTTATTCTTCTATACTAATTCACTTAGTGATCTTCTCAGCTCTCATGGATTCAGTTACCATCTCTATGCAAATAATTCTCAAATCTGTTTATTCAGCGCTAACATCTCTCCTGACATTCAATCTCATAAGTCTAACTACTTAATGGACATATTGAATTGTATTTCCAGTGAGTGTCTTAAACTCAACATATCCAAAATGGAACTTACATCTTTCCCCCCAATCCTTCCCCTCTTCTGAACTTTCTTATTACTGTGAAGGGGCACTACCATCCTCCCAGTCACCTAAGTATCATACTCAACTCCTCACTTTCACTTACCCTCCCCCCCATACCCAACCTGTTGTCAAAATCTGCCATTTTCTACTTTCATAGCATTTCTTGTATATATCCCTTTGTCTCCTTTGATACTTCTGCCACCGTGGTGCAGGCCCTTATCACTTCAAACTTGGACTATTGCAATAATCTCCTGGTTGGTCTCCCTGTGTCAAGTATCTTACCACTCTAATAGTCTATCCTCCACTCAGTTGCCAATATGATCTTCCTTACATGCAGGTGTGACCACTCTACCCCTCTACTCAATAAACCATAGCAGCTCCACCTTCTTTTTTTTATTAATTTATTTTGATTTATCAACAATCACTTCCATATGCTTTTGAGTTTAAAATTTTTCTCCCCCTTCCTCCTTACCACCCTCCCCGAGACGGCACACAATCTGATATAGGCTATACATATACCTTCCTATTAAACATATTTTCACATTAGTGATGTTGTAAGTAAGAATTAGAACCAATAGGAGGAACCACCAGAAAGAGGAAACAAAACTCAACAGAAGAGAAAAAAAAATAGCAAATACTATGCTTCGATCTGCATTCAAATTCCATAGTTCTTTCTTTGGATGCGGATAGCATTTTCCATCACGAGGCCTTTGGAGATGTCTTAGATCCTTGTATTGCTGGGAAGGGTCAAGTTTATCAATATCAGTCATCGCACAAAGTGGCTGTTATTGTGTACAATGTTCTCTTGGTTCTATTCACTTCACTCAGCATCAGACCATACAACTCTTTCCAGGTTTTTCTGAAGTCAGCCTGTTCATCATTTCTTATAGCACAATAGTATTCCATTACATTCATATACCACAATATGTTCAGCCATTCCCCAATTGATGGGCATCCTCTCAATTTCCAATGCTTAGCCACCACAAAAAGAGCTAGCATTCCACCTTCTGCTACCTTGCCCCGGTAAAGATAACTCTGCCTTGAGGATTGCTTGCTATTGGTGAATCCCTGCCTGGGATTGCCAAATATTGACGAGCTATAGCCATTGTTGTTGTTGTTTGTCCTTCATTCTCAAAGTGGACCAATGACATCATGAAAGTGATGTCTTGATTTGCTGGTGAATTGGATTTAAGCGAGTCAGAGTTTCACAAAGTCAGCAGCCTCACTCCAGAGTCATCAAAGTCCAGTGGCAAGACAGAAGTGAAGATGACTGGAAATGGCCCAGTGCCATAGCCATGTTGCTTATTTCACTTTCCACCCAATCTCCAGTCTGGCATTCTTGGTCTGTCCCCAAAGCTAGAGCCTTGTCTCTGAGATTTCCTCCAGTTTACCCTATATTTTTATTGTATATACATGGTGTGTCCCCCATTAGAATGTGAGCTCCTTGAGGGTAGGGATTTTGGCTTTTGTATCCCCAGTACTTAGCACAGAGCCTGGCACATAGTAAGTACTTAATAAATGATTCTTCGCTTGCCTTGACTTGGAGGCTGGCTTATAGTCCAGCTGACCTATTATGTTCAGTCTGAATCTCAGAATACATACCACAAACATATTGTAGGGACCCAATGTCCATTCCTACATCTTTTGCTTCTCCTCACTCTCTTCATATCTCTCTTACCAGCCCAAAAAAAGGTTTTTCCATGCCAACTTAACTCCATCTAGTATACTCCAAGTTTTGTGATATCTCATCTCTCTCTAGGCTAGGAAAAGACCTATTGAAACACTGCACTATGAATGCTAGTATCCTTAGTTAGCCCTAGGATTCCTCTTCTTCTAACCTACAGAAGAATCAGGCCCATTCACAGCTGGGCCTATGCTTAAGTATATTGTACTGTGATTTCAGGATTATCAAGAAAACTCTAACTGTACCATGATATAAATACCAGTATGGTGGGGCAAATCATAGAATGTAGTCCTCAACAGAGTTTTTCTTCCATTCTTCTGGGTCACAGATTATAAACAACACACTCCTGTCCTCTACTGCTGTATTAGATTGCAAAGATCAGGTGAGGTGCAACTATTCTTTATGTAACCTGGGGCTTAGCAAATAGCAAATAAACCCAATTTTACAATCTGATAGCAAATAAAAAACAAAGAAATTTTACAGGTTAGGGTATACCAGAAGTGGAGTGAATGAACTATCTCACTAAGAGTGGGACAGTTGGAGTTCCAACCCTCATTGAAGGGGAAATCTCTGCAATCTCTTGTGTGATAAGCTGGGAATGAGGTCATAATCAAGGCACCAGCTCCTCTATATGTTAGCTTCTACTGGAAGAGAATCTGGAGTCATTTACCCGCTCTCTCAAAGCCATTAAGCTAAAAGAAGTAAGATTTCTCCTCCAAGTTCTCAATAACTCTACTCCTCCAACTTAGGTAAGGAACATCAAAGTAATTGATCTGTACCAATGAGTAGAGTCTTATAGGCTTGAGTTTGGGTTAAATTTACAACCAAAAAATATAGGAACTCACACATTAAAGTGTCATCCATCCACCGTTTTTTTTCTTAGAAACATTAGTTACCTTACTATAAATTATCTTGCTCAACTAAAGGTTATTCTAAGGTAGCATGGTATAGAGGATAGAATCTGAAATGAAAGACCATGGGTTTAAGTGTCAGTCTTTACCTTAAAGTCAGTATTGTGACTTTGGGAAAATTACTTTGTCTCTCTGCTGCTTATCTGAAAAATTAGGAAATCCTAGATCTCTAAGTCTCTTTCAATCCTTAATCTATGAATCTAACCTCAGATGAACCTGAATTTGGATAAAGAAAGCCTAATAGTTTTCATTGAATTTTGTCATTTTCCTGAATACATATAAGAATTGTGAAAAGAAATTTGAAATAAGGAGTGAACCCAGTGTGACAAAAGTAATAACAGAGGTCCTTCTTCTTCTGGTCTGTCCTTTTCTTTCTGATGTTAACACAGTTTTACAATGGCTTTAGTGTCTTTACAGAGAGAAGGGAAACTTCATCCCCTACAAGCTTGTGCAAAAGGTAACAGGTGATGAATGTGCCCCAGCACCAACTCTAATTGGAGGGAAGCTATTATAACAGGCCAAGTGAAAGGTTGGGTAAATGTTTTAAGAGAGAAGGAAGGCAGGGACATTCAAACTGGGGCCAGAAAGAAATGAAGGAAAGAAGAAAATGGTAGGCATAAGCTAGGAGCCAGACTCAAACAGCAAAAGGAAACCAGGTTTTGGTGTCAGATGACCTGGGTTCAAATTCTACCTCTGATACTTATGACCTTTGTGACCTTGAGCAAGTCAGTTAAGTTCCCGGGGCCTCAGTTTTCAGAATTATGGCTTATATCGTGAGATCCCTTCCAGGCCCGTATCTGGCATCTTGTATGGACTGTGATGACAGTGATGAGAAGGAGCACTCTCAACATGTGCATAGGGTTTCTGAGATATGGTTGCTGCTATGCCAAGAAGCCCGGATACTTATGTTGATACTGTTCAGAGAAGCCAACATATCCCAGGCTTTCTAGGTTGATGTGCTGAAGTGACTAAGCAAAGAGATCGCTCTGGAGGCTTATTTTTAACATCCAGCAGTCAGTGGCTTGTGGTATGCAACTCCTGCAGTGTATGGTGGGAGGAGGTAGTTTTGGGAAATGGGTGGTGAGTGTTTGCTGTTGATTGTAATTTTCTAGTTATTTACCTTGTCTTTCTATTTTAAGTAAATGTCCTTCTGCATTACTCTGATGTCATGTGGGTAACTCTGGCTGGTCTAGATTTAGAGAGTAATAGACTATAGATTCAAACAATGTCAGATATCTCTAGGGGTGCTACACATAAAATGAGTATATCGACTAAAACCCTATGTTCCTAACTCTCCATTTTTCAGACCAAAGAAGCTGCAGAACTCATGCTATTCAGAGCTGGAATTAGGGCACATTTTGTGTATGAGTATGTGTAGTGGTATTACCAGAGATTTTATATAAAGGTGGAGTGTCAAATGAATTACTTAAAGGCACTAAAAATGCCTTTATCTTCTCTACTGATCCAGTCATCCCACTTCCACTTAAAGGTGCTAACCTGAATCAAGCAGGTGAAAACACTCCTATTGAATTAATCAATGAAGGTCTTAAGTAGGTGCAAAAAGTGCTTGATGAACTGACAAAGTAAGGTGATGCTACATAGTGGGTGCATTGTTATTAGCTGAGGAGACTGGATCATGCCCCATGGCTTGTCTGTAAAATAAAAGGGAAGTTCAGAAACCAGGTACTTGAGTATGTGGCACCTTAGAGAAAAGAACAGTTCCCTTGGGATTCCATATGTGCTGGAATTATTATTGCTGCTTTTTTGGAGGGAAGATTATTACTATAAAACCTTAGTAAAATATTCCTCTCTAAAAGTTAATTGAATCTTGTTGACTAGTTGATAAAAACTGATAATAATTGAAGAGAGGCACATTGATATGGGCTCATGATCTATAGCATTAGAAAGACATTTCCTAACCTTTCAAGGTCCCTTAAAACCCTAATCAAAGAAGTAGCAATTTCTCCCTGCTCCTCCACCCCTTAACCAATCTGCCACTGAGTGGAATATAGTGTAAATAGACCACAAGCCTGCCACTGAATTTACTGCATCACCTTGATTAAAAAAGAAAGAGATCAAAAATTTCTATCTCCCCAAAAGTTACTGCATTTTTCTCTCTCCTTTTTAGTGCTAAATGTCTTTGAAAACATATAATAAAGAAGGTAAGCACTATTTTAAATATTCAGTCAACTACCAATTTAGCACTACTAATTGTCCACCACCATTACTTTGATAATTTAATCGATCTGTGATCTCACTGATGTGGGTACGTCCTACAATGATGTATCCTACAGACAATCCTCATGCCTTCTCATCCAGTGTGACTAGGCCCTGTACTCCTATAAGTCCTCCACAGGAGATCCACCTAACATGCCAAGAGCCTTTTATTAGATTTCTTAGTGTTGCATAGATCATTGTGTATATTCCATCAGTAGATGGAACTCATGGACATTAAACAACTCTTCCTCACTCTTGCTGTGACTGGCCCACCTTCTTCTTCTTTTTTATTGGTGAGGCAATGGGGTAAAGTGACTTGCCCAGGGTCACACAGCTAGTAAGGGTCAAATGTCTGAGGCCAGATTTGAACTCAGGTCTTCCTGAATCCAGGGCCGGTGCTCTATTCACTGTGCCACCTAGCTGCCTTGGCCACCTTCTTTAAGTATCATATACCTCTCTGATGATGTTTTTTATCTTTCTTCTTTCAAGTAATTCTTCCTTGGTTATGTGTCTCAGCTTAGTCATGTTCACAATATACTACTCCATTGTCCTTTGAGTGATCCACAGCTTTAATGTTACAGAGATTGACATTCCATGACTCATAGTCGTAATGTATCATCAGAAGGATATTGATATTAAAATGATGAGCCCTTTTTTTTTCCCTGAAAGGAACTTGGACACTTTCCCAAAGACAAAACAACTGACTCTCATCTTCCTGTCCAGTTCTAGTTTTCTCTCTCTCTCTCTCTCTCTCTCTCTCTCTCTCTCTCTCTCTCACACACACACACACACACACACACACACACATATACACAAACACACAGGCCAACCCTCTGGGTTGTCCATCTAACAGCATATTGTAGTCCGGACAATAGGCCTTTATAGAATCATAGGTTTTAGAGCTGTAAGGGGTCTTAGGGGGTCATCTAGTTCATAGTTTTTATATCTTTTTATAGATGAGGAAACTGAGGCCCAAAGAGGTTAAGTGACTTGCCCAATTCACACAGGTTATATTAGAGGCAGAATATGAACTTAAATCCTTTGGTTCCAGTACCAGGGTGCACTCCACTATACCATCCTTGATCCACTTGTTTTTTATTGTGTAAGCAGTTAGGCCACACAATTTTGAATGCTTATGGATTACATTTAGGAAGTTCTGCAGAGTTCCCATTTTTGATCCACAAAGCATGATGCTGTTCACAAATAGGAGTTATCTGGAAGACCTTGCCATCTGGCTTGGACTTGGACTTTGTACTAGAGCTCCACCATAACAGCGGCAAATATCTTCGGCAAACACACACCTCTCTTTTTCAGGCTTTGCTTGATACACATAATTAAAGGGATATCAAACAAAGTTGTTTGTTGTTACATCTTCAAGGGAATCTTGTATAATTTTGACTTATGCAAAGGAGATGTCACATTGGAAGAGAGTCTTCAAGGGAGGGTTTGGTGTACTGAATCAAACTTCTTTCTTTTTTTTTGTAGGCAATGGGGTTAAGTGACTTGCCAAGGGTCATACAGCTAGTAAATGTTTGAGGCCAGATTTGAACTCAGGTCCTCCTGACTCCAGGGCCGATGCTCTATCCACTGCAGCACTAGCTGCCCCTCAAATTTCTTTATCTATATTAACAAACAAGCATAGTGGCATCTTATATTCTCTGTATCTTTCAATCAACTGTGTGAGTATAAAGATGTAGTTTGTGACAGACTTTCCCCTCCACACAAGACCTGGGATTTCTTTACTATAAAGAGGATTCCTTGTGTAAAAACTACCTCCATCAATCCATATCAGCCACTTGGTGATGATTTATAGTCTTAGAGAATTGCGTAGGGCAGTGAAAGGGACTTATCTAGGGTCACTCTTCCAGTATGTACTAGAAACTAAATTTAAAACCAGGTGTTTCTGACTTCCAGGAAAGTCCTCAATCTGCTATTCTATCTTGCTTCTCATGCTGTAGAAAACCATTTGCAAAACCTTTCCAATTCCCTTTTCATACACTGTCCGCATTGATTTGGCTTCCTAGTCACCGAAGGGCCTAAAAAGTCAATCATGTGGATTCTTGGGCCTGGGCAGATATCCCAGGATCAAGTGAGTCACTACACCTTGCCTTGATGACCAGATGCTTTTCCATATGGGGATAAGGGGGTGGGGTGTTTCTCCTCAGAATAATACCAAAGCTAAGTGCTAATGGGTCTTTATTGAATATTCTTTCTGTGTTTTCTAAGTAAACATCCTTTTGTTAACTGTCAAATGACCCATGTGTGTCTCATTACATTCCAACACTGACTTCAAACTATCAGGGAGTGTGCTATCATGAGTCAGGCCTGCCCAACATACTGTGCATAACCAAAGAGTTGCCAGGTGTTGTGGATTCTATTACCACAACATCTCTGGCATCCATCACTTTTTCTTCGATCATATGGCTACTACTCTAGCACTTCTCACCTGAATTATTGTAATAAGTTCCTAATTGGTCTTCCAAATTCCAGTCTCTCCTTTCACTAATCCATTCTTCACAGAACAGTAGAGGTCTGATTGCTGAAAAAATCTTTAGTTGCATCTGAGATAAAGTAGAAGCTCCTCAGTCCATCATTTAGAGTCCCCCACAACTTGGCCTTGACCTTCCTTTCCAGACTTATTTCATATCACTCCCCTTCATATACTTAACATTCCAGTCAAACTGTTATCAGAAGTCACCATTCCATCTCTTCCCAGGTTGTTTCCCCGTGCTGTTCTCATTCTTCACTTAAGTCTTTAGCTTCCTTCAAGACTCGTTCCAGGTGCCTCCTCCTATGGGAAGTCTTTCCTGATGCTCCCAAATTTTTAGTGCTCTTTCTTTTCTCCAATTATCTTGTATTAAGAGTTAACAGTTATCTTGTTTGTTTGTATTATTAACAATTATCTTGTATATGCAATTAGACACCCAAGAATAATAATAATAGTTATACTTTATAAGGCAGTTTACAATTTTAAGAACAATTTCACATGTCATCTCATCTGATTTTCTCAATAAGCCTGTGAAGTATTATTACCCTCCTTAACAGATGACAACCAAAGAGGTTAAGAAATTTGCCCCAGATCATAGAGCTGTCTATAAAATATCATAGTTGAAATCACAAATTCAGTTCTGAATAGAACCTTTTCCACTAGTGATATACAATGCCCTAAGTCCATATCTGGAATTTAGATATGTTGTATTTAAAATGGTATTCTTAGGTTTACTTTGGCCAGCCCTCAGTCAAAAGTATTTATTAAGTACCTACGGATTGTGCTAAGTGCTGGGAATCTAAAGAAAGGCAAAAAGATAGCTTCTGCTCTTAAGGAGTTCACAACTTAGTGGGGGACACAACATGCAAAAAATAAACAAGATAGATATAGGATAAATTGGAGATAATTAAGAGAGAGAAGGTACTAGAACTAAGAGGGATCAGGAAAGTTTTCTTTTTTTTTTCACATTTTTGGTTAGGCAATGGGGTTAAGTGACTTGCCCAGGGTCACACAGCTAGTAAGTGTTATTTGTCTGAGGCCGGATTTGAACTCGGGTCCTCCTGAACGCAGGGCCCGGTGCTCTATCCACTGTGCCACCTAACTGCCCCAGGAAAGTTTTCTTGTAGATGACAAGGATTTTAGCTGAGATTTGAAGGAACCCAGGAAAGCCAGGATACAGAGATGAGAAGAGAGGATATTCCTAATATTAATGTAAAATTTATTTTAAAAATAACATGACATTTATATGTCACTTTTTGTTTACATATCATATTACATACCGTATTTTATTTGATCCTCACAGCAATTCTGGGTCATTGTTCAGTCCTTTCAGTCAAGTCTGACTCTTTATGAGCCCATTTAGGGTTTTCTTGGCAAAGATACTGGATTGGTTTGCCATTTCCTTCTCTAGCTCAATTTACAGATGAGGAAACTGAGGCAAACAGGGTTAAGTGACTTGGCCAGGGTCACATAGCTAGTTAAGTGTCTGAGGCCCAATTAGAATTTTGGTCTTCCTAACTTCAGGCAAGGCACTCTATCCACTGTGCCACCAAGCTGCAAAATAGATAGTCAGGTGGTTGATAGAGCACTGGGCTTGGAATCAGGAAGACTCCTCTTCCTGAGTTCAAATCTGGCCTCAGACACTTACTAGCTGTGTGACCCTGGGCAAGTCATTTGACCCTATTTGCCCCAGTTTCCTCATCTGTAAAATGAGCTGGAGAAAGAAATGGTAAACCACTCTAATATCTTTGCCAAGAAACCCCAAATGGGGTCATGAAGAGTCCGACAAGACTGAAAGGAATCAACAACAACTTTGGGAGGAAGGTATTATTTTTATTCACATCGAGAAGGTACATGAATGGGTCTTAGTTATACAGCTAGAAATATTTCCAGTGCACCATGATGTGATCTTTTTTCTCTCTCTTTTTTAAAGGATTATCTTAGTGTTTAGCTTAATTCTGCAAAAATAAACTTATCTGTCTTTCCTGTGTTTCTCTAGCCTTTGCCTGTACTTGCTGGTGTGTCTGTACTTCCTTCACGTGCTTTCTGTGTGCTAACAACTTTCAGAGACAAGAAGTCTTATGAACCCCCAAGTTACTTTTGAAAGTTTTAGTTTTGTTTAAAAGGAATGTGTCAGTTAATAAATTGGTAAATAAGAATAGTTTTGTGTCTGTCTCCATTAGTGTTAAAATAGATAGAAAATGGAAATCTTTTAGTTGTTTATAGCCCACATAGGAGTGAGTGGACAGAATTATAATTATAACTGATCTATCTGAAACTTGGTACCCCCACCATGAGATATCCTAGGTAAAGTACTTTGTAAACCTTAAAGTGATTTATAAATGTTAGCTATTGTTATTATCATGCTAAGATTATTTTGTATTGTTTTTCACTTTTTTCCTTCTTCTTAAGGATTAACCTTGAATGTTTTCTTATCAAGTGCCTTCAGGACAAGACCATAACCCCTTGAAGGGAATGACTGTTTTTTGAACTATCTTTCTATCATCATTGCCCAGTCTAGTGCCTTATATATAGGAGGCCTTTAATAAATGCTCATTTAACTTAATTTTATATTGCTTATAAAGAAGTTATTTAATGCATGCTCATTGAAGGAATGAATGAATAATTTAATAAAGCAACAAGACTGGTTTCAGAGACCATGAAATCAGCTTGATTTAGCACAATAGGAAGATTCCCTAGTTAGTTGGAATTTAAGGCAAATAGACGCTGAATGAGTGGAAGCCCAGGACTTGTCAAATCATGGCAGAACTCATTGAAAAGAAATGGGAAACAAAAGAAAAACAATTGAAGTTGGGGTAGTGGTGGTGGTGGTGGTGGTGGAAGTGGCACTAACTCTGACTATCCCTAAAAATAAGGGCCAATTTGAAGGCAAGGGGGAGGGGCACGGTATTGAATAGGATGATGTCATCAGCACAGAATAGAGGAAGATGGTTTTGGCACAGCTTTTTGAATAGACTCTGAAGAAAAAAATTAGAGAGAGGGGAAAAAGGAAATGGGAAAGGGAAGCCTGCTTAGGACTCAGCTTGACATTTTGAGTGGGTGGGGAGCTTCCTGTTATAGGCTGATCCTTACAACATCTGGTCACCTTTTAGAATGTGAGGCCTTAAAAACCTCAGCTTTCTCTGATTATCAGGATTTAGGTTATGAATCCTGAAGCTTTATGTTATTCCTGATACTTGGGAATAACAGTGGAAAACACACACATGAAAGTATTTATTAATAATAATAATAACAACTAGCGTTTTTATAGTGCTAACTATTGAGCCAGGCATTGTACTAAGTGCTTTATAAGTATTATCTCAATAACTTTGAGAGGTAGGCGCTATTATCATCCTCATTTTACAGTTGAGGAAACTGAGGCAAGCAAATAGGTTAAGTGACTTACCCAAGGTTATATAACTAGTCTGAGACTTGATGTGAACTCAGGTCTTTCTGACTCCAGGTCCAGCACTTTATCCACTATACCTCAATTGTTAGAATACTTATTGTACTAAAGTAGGAATATGTTAAAAAAAAACTATGACTGGTCATGCAAATGTGTATGTGTATATAGATATACACATATGTGTGCATATCTCCAGATCTGTTATTTCATTGGTGAAAGAAACTCAGGTAAACTCCCTTTATCAATAAGTAACTTCTGTAACTTACAGACTTAGAGATGCCTGTGAGAACTTACACATAAAATGGCTTGCCCAGGGTCACATGGCCAATATATATCAGAGAAGGAAACTGATACACATAAAAGGGAGAATTAGTTAGGATTCAAGGAAATGGATACTAAATGACCAGAAGCCCAGGATGTGGCAAATGTTGGTAGAATTCAGTGAAAAGAAATTGATAATAAAAGAAAATCAAATGTCTGTATTTGTGAGTAATCTTTGAGTAGGTTTTTCATAATTTGACAGCTACAATCTTTTTCATGAGGCCTCCTCTGATTCCTCCAATCAGAGATTGCCAGAGAAAGCTAAAGTTTTTAAGGTTTCATGTTCTAAAAGGTGACCAGATGTTACATGCCTTCCTCTTTCCCAGTGTCTCATGTCTCTCTGATCTCTTCTAAGCACTTTTCTTATGTGAACTTGTTTTATATATATTTACACACACATATGTATATGTATATCTTTATACATACATATATACATACACACACATATACATATATAGATATACATATACATACATACATATTTCTGTCACACATACCCTCACTAAATTATAAAGCCTTGAAGACAAAGACTGTTATTTTTCTTTTCCTCCTCTAGTTTTTAATAAATGATTGCTGATTTAAATCAAGCTGTAAAATACACTTAAAGGGTATATTTATGCATTGTGTGTCCCTCCCTCCACTGAACCCCCCACATCTCCCAATAGGAGATTGAGATTGGGAACCATGCCTTTCTTAATCTTGGCATTTCTGCCAGCAGCTGGCAGAGTCTTATGCACATAATAGGGGCTTGATAAATATTTGTTGAAATTTTTAAGTTGAAAGCATCATTGTGGAAATTGAAAGAATACTGTATTTGGAAGCAGGGGAGCTGGGTTCAAATCCAGACTTTATTGCTTACTACTTGTGTAGTCTTCAGCAAATCAGTTCATCTTCCTGGCCCTCAATTTTCCTCATCTGTAAAATGAGGGAATTGGACTAGATTGGTTATTTCTAGCTCTAAATCTATGGTATCTGTGAAAAGGAAAACCTCTCTCCCCAACTTGTTTTTAATCACATCAGAGGAAGAAATGTCCATACTGACATTTTGTCAATACATTTTAAACGAAGTCAATTATTTTAAGGCTAATATTTGTTTTGTTTTGTTCTTTTTTTTGGTTTGATGGTCATATTATCCACCTATTTAATTCACCCACAGGTTCCCAAAGTGAGCACTGGAATAATCCAGGGAGGCAGTAGTAGCCTTGGGTGCAATTGCCCGGCATTGAATAAAAATAAGGGGGCAGTGGAAGCATAAGGAAAGAACAGAAGGTAAGAAAATTTTGAAAAACCATTTGTACATGTTTCATCTGTTGTATAACAAAGTTAAAGTTATGATGATTACATTATTTTCCAAATGAACACACAAAATGCAAGTTATAACCTCTGAGTGGTCAAGTCTGCCAACAGGTCTTAACGAGCAAGTGTTGGCATGTGAGTGTGTTGGGCATTGTTGGGATGTCCACTAGGCATCAGCAGGAACATGTGCATGTAATGGCTTGTTTACAATATGATACTATATGGTTACATGATGCAATATTATGTCATCAAAATTTCAATGCAGGAAAACCCCCACAAATTTACAATAAATTATTAAATTTAAGATGCATCATTTAAAAAAAATATATTTTTTGAAATCACACAAATTTCAAAAAAACCTTTAGAGTGTTAAAGAAAGTAGATTTCCAGGAGGGGTGCTGAATAATTTTTTTTTTGAAAAGGGGGCGGTAGGTCAAATAAGTTTGGGAACCTGTTAGCTATAATTCAGCTAATAGGAAAATTTTATAAAACTCAATAGTGCCCTCTAGTGTCCCTTAGTATTTAATGTCAAGATACTATTTTGTTTTGGTTTTTTTTGGGGAAAAATCTTTATTATCAATTTTAAAAAAATGGCCAACATTTTGCTATATAGAAAGTTGTACCATATAAGCTCAGCAATAGTGACCAAATCCAGGAATTTTTGACAGTGACTATAAGAGAAAATGACAAGGCATATCTCTGTACCTTTGTTCAGGAAGTTCCCTCATTCCTGGAATGTACTTCCTTCTTATCTAAAGGCTCATAGATTTGGAGCTGGAAGCAAGGGTGTGCTAGAACCAGCTCATTACTAGCTGTAGAGTCTGTTGTTAAACATTTACCAGCACATCCTGTCTGGCATGGAGGGTAACAACTTGACCATTTTTACAGATGAGGAAACTGAAGCCCAGAGATGAAGTGTCTTGCTCAGTGTCAATCAGCTTGTCATCAGCAGAATTGGGATTCAAACTTAGGTCCTCTGACTCAAAATACCAGGGCTCATTCCATTACACCCACCACACTACTTTTTTTATTCTAATTTTATTTTAAATTTATGGAATAAAACAAGCATTTCTATAACATAGTATAATAAAAAAAGATGATTGCATATGAATGTGCAAATATATTATGTACAACTTGCTATTCCTTTTAAATATATAATTAAGTTATCATATACATTTCCCCCTCCAAGATGGCTACCATGAGACACAAATATGTGTATATATGTAAAGTTATTCTATACATACTTCTATTTATCAGTTCTTTCTCTAGATGCAGATAGCATTTTCCTTCATATGTCCTTTGTAATTAATGTGGGTATTTATAATAGTCATATTATATAAATAAATATATAATAAGATATATAATACAATAGTTTCATACTACTTCTGAAAGCACTGCCTCATAGAATCTGTAGCTTTTTCTTTTTTTTTTTTTTGGCTAGCCAGTGGGGTTAAGTGACTTGCCCAGGGTCACACAGCTAGTAAGTGTTATGTGTCTGATGCCGGATTTGAACTCAGGTCCTCCTGAAACCAGGGCTGTTGCTCTATCCACTGCGCCACCTACCTGCCCCCCTCTGTAGCTTATTTCAAAGCTAAAAAATAAATTATACCTTTCCTGGTGCCCTTAATTGTTATTGCCTTCTTTCTCTTGAAATTACTTCATATTTACCTGCCAGTGCACATGTTATATCTCCCAGTAGAATGTAAAGTCTTTGATAGTAGGTACTGTTTCTTTTTTTGTTTCTTTTGACTTGCAATTTTATTGGTGAGGAACTCCCTGATGAAGAATCTCTATCTTCCAATGCTTCTATAACAGCTCTATGGTTTGTAGTCTTAGTGTGAAGTTGATTATTAATTGATTAATAGCTAAGGGTTTTAGTTAAACATGGAAACTAATATCTACGGATCAGGTTTTGATTAAATAGTGTAGGCCTTAGTAGTAGAGTTTGTAAGAGCTTTATGTACCCAAATCTTAAGGCTGCAAGCTGGTCCTGTCTCTTGAGGGAGATAAGGAAGATGAATAGTAGATCAGTCAACCTAGTCAGGAGATGTTTTGCCCAGCTCTGGGTCACTTTGGTGCAAAGTGGTCATTTGATTCTCACAACTCTTTCCAGCCATGAAATACTGTGATTCCATATTCTATCTGGTGTGGTCTGTAGAGTCTAGATTATCTATGTTTTAACATCATCAAGCTTTTCCATTTCTAACTTTCCATTCTAAATAGTTGCTTTTTTATTGTTCCCTCAATTCTTTAAACTTTTTAGTTTTTGGTGCCAGCACTATGCTAGAAAACTGTTTCTGTAGTAAAAAGAATTCTATCTTGAAATGAAAGAAAAAAGTTTTACTTTTATTAAGTGAAGCTGTACCTTATAGGTTGTATAGCTGTGTAGAATTGTAGGGATCATCCTGTGAAAAAATTACTTTGTTATCAGTTTCTGTGGTCTCAGAGAGTCTTTGGATTAACTTGGGGCAACCCTCAGAAAAACCCCACCACTGACATCATAATTGTTAGTCGCAAGAATGAACCTCCAAACTGGACATAATTTTGAAAGAAATTTATTTGGTCATTTGATAGAGGACAGAGCTGGAAGAAGGTGTGTTTCCTCCTCTTTGAGGTTTACATTATATAGAGTTCAGATAGATGCAAAGGGACTTTTGCCTGATTGGTCTCATATAGGCAGAAACTCATTCCTTTGTATAAACATTTTTAGAGGCATATTCTTCAGCTCATCTAAATTCTCACAAAAAAGAAGTAAAACTTGAAGGTAAGTTCCTTGAGGGCAGTAACTTTTTTATTATTTACTTATTACTATTGTCATTGTTATTGTTGTTGTCATTATTATTATCATTATTATGCCTCTGTATTCCTGAGGCCTAGCACAGTTTCTTGTTTGATTTTGTTGAACTGAATGGGTAATTTTCATTGCACCTTTCCAAGGGTTACTATCTGTAAAGTAAAGTTACTTCTGTAAAGTGTAGACTATTCTGGTGGTTGGCAGGAGACACCTTGTGGCCAAAATGTAGCACTATAACCAGTGATCTCCTGAGGTCTTTGCAAGGAATGAGGAAGAGTACTTTTTTGCGCGCGTGTGTGTGCGTGTGTGCATGTGTGTGTGTGTGTGTGTGTGTGTGTGTGTGTGTGGCAATTGGGGTTAAGTGACTTTGCTCAAAGTCACACAGCTAAGTGAGTGTTAGGTGTCTGAGGCCGAATTTGAACTCAGGTCTTCCTGACTCCAAGGCTGGTGCTCTATCCACTTTGCCACCTAGCTGCCCCGATAGGATTCTTTGAGACTCCATTTTGTAGATAATGACACTGAGCCTTAGAGAGGTGGACACTTGCCCAGGCTCACTCAGCTAGAAGTGTCAGAGTTCAGCTCTTCTGGTCACTAGACCAGTCCCAGAATCTTAGAGTGGAAAGGTACCTTCATAGTTGCAACGTCTAGTTGCAACCTGTGTTTGACAGTGAACTTCCTCTACCATAATCCTGACTAGTGGTGATTCACAGTCTTGATCAGCTTGCTTACAATTTGTCTTTTCTTTATAGAAGCACTGACCTTGTTAATACTTCGTATGTATTCTTGATAATGTCACCCCCATTTTACTTGTTTCCCAGCATTCATTTATCGAGGCTTAATTTGTACTTATCACACAGAGGGGGAAATTAGAGACACAGCACAATGAATGACAAATCTCAAGTACTTACATTTTTTTGTCTTCTGAAGATAGGTAGATGACGATGAAGACCCATGTGCAGTGTTTGCCAGGATATGAGAACAAAAGCTGTTGTGGGGAATGGCCTTGGATCACAGGCAGAGATGCTGTCTAGAACAAAGAAAATATTGAAGTAAATGTAATAACAAAGAGCTTTGGAGACCATGTTTCTTATGAATGTGCATGTGAATCCTTGAACTTATTGGAAAAAAATAGCTTCAACCTCTTAAATCAAGATTCTCTGTGCAGCACTGATATTAGGATATTACTTTTCTTCTCATCATTTAAAATGCCTCAATTGGAGTACATCTCTTAGGTATACTAAAAACCGGGCATTTTGTTTGTAGTGATGCCAGCATGAACCAGCTACATTTCTCCCTTAGGGCTTTTGTGGGTACCCCTCAATAGTCAGTGGCTTCTTTCTCTAATGCTATGGGCTCAAGCCTCCATTCCAGTGTGTTCCTCATGATTGTTAGTCATGAGTGATAAGGGCCTCACTTTCATTTCGCCAGTTAAAATTGATTAGCTTCTATAAAGGGATATTTACTTCAAAAATATAGCAAGAACAGAAATATAAATATTTCCCCCTAATATACTCTATCTTATACCACCACAATCCCAGAGGAGGGTGGACTCAGATTTAACATCAGTCCCACCAAATTCATGTCCAAATCCAAGATAGCTGCTGGATGAGTTGTGTTTCAGTTACAGCCTGGATAGGTCCCAAAGGTTCTTCTTTGGGTCTTAGTCCTGGTCTGGTGGGAAGAAAAAAAAGAAAAAGGTATTTATTAAGTTCCCCAAAACCCTGGGAGATAGGTCCCCATTGTATAGTTGAAAAGAAAAACTGAGGCAAAGAGAGGTTAAGTGACTTGCCCAGGGTCACCCAGTTAGTGTCTGAAGCAGAATTTGAACTCAGATCTTCCTGACTCCAGGCCAAGCACTTTCATATACTTGAATCCCAAATCTCCTGGTGGCTCTCTCAATTGACCTTTTGAAGATCACAGGGCTATATCAATCTCCAGTCTCCTTTACCTGGAAGCTGGAAAGAATGGACAGCTAGAAAGAATAGAGAGAGAAGCAACAGGAGAGGTATGCACTTTGGCTTTATTCCATCTCTGGGTGAGAGAGGACCTGAGGCTCATACCCACTTGACGGTCCTAAGCAGCTCATCCTCCTTCAATGCCAGAAAGTTTGGGAAGAGCCCTCACCAAGAGACTGGCCCTATCTAACTAGTGCCTCTTTGAATGCACCTCAGGTTTGGATATGCAGCCAATCACCAATCTGACTCCTCACAATGTGATTAGTAGACCAGAACCAGTTAGAAAATATCTATGCCAGCTCCAAAGTCCACATTGGGTGTGCATGAGCCAGGTAGTCTGTGCATGCACATAAGAACTGGGCTCATTGGCTAATTTCCCATTACATTGTTTAGGGGATCATTTTGCTGTTGTCATTGAGCTGGGCTGAGAAGTCAAATAACCTGACTTCTCATGTCCTAATATGCTTTAAGTTGAATAATTATTACTTCCTCTATCATGAACTGGTATTATGGGATATACTTTTTGCATATGTAAGAGGAGAATTGATCAAGGGTGACTCTAATCAATTTAAAAAGTTCTTCAGCCTTTGTATCCTCAATACAGCCAAATATTAGGCACTGGAAGATAGTAGGTGCTTAATTACAGGATATGGATCTTAGTTTTTATGCATCTAAAAGGCACCTCACATATACACTGGCACCTTGCTAACAGAATACAGAGAACTCCTCTGATTGATTACCAGTGACAGGTTACCTCAAAGATGGCTGATGAATGAGAGAAAAAACACTTTTAGCTGGGGAAGTCACTTTTAGTGGTGGCTTCATGGAGGAGGTGGCATTCAAATTGAATCTTAAAAGAAAAGAAGTATTTTGACACGCAAAGAGGAGAAACGAATACATACCAGCCATCTTGAAGAAGTCAAATTGGGAAATGACCATAGTGAATTTGAAGAACAGCTAAGTGAAATTTAGCTGAAATGTATTGTGCAACAAAGGGAGTACTGTGAAATATGACTATAAAGATGAGTTGGAATGAGATTATGGGAGGTCCTTAAGGGCCAGGCTAAGCACTTTGCATTTTATTCTGTAGGCCATAGAACCACTAAAAGTTTTTGAAGAAGAGAGTGATATGGTAAGATTTGTGCATTAGGAAGACTACTTTGGCTGATGCATGAAGGATGAATCAGAGGGGAGAAGAAAGGATTCATGGAGCCCAATGAATAGCTTAAGATAGTTTAGGTAAGAGGTGAAGAGAGACTGAATTAAGATAGTGGCAACATCAGTGGTGAAAAAGGGTACAGATGTTGGAGATGTTGTGGAGGTAGAATTAATAAGACTTGGCAACTGACTGAATATTGGGATAACAGAGAAGGAAGAGTCAAAGATGATTCCAGAGCTTAAGCGACTGAGAAGATGGTGACTTCATTAACAAAAATAGATAAATTGGGAAGAGGAGCAGATTTAGAAGATAAGATGAGGGCAGTTTGGGATATATTGCATCTGAGAGGTTAGTAGGACATTCCAACAAAATGAGTAGGTAGCTAAAGCCATGAGTCTGGAATGCTGGGGAGATGTTAGGATTGTGTATGTACAGATTTGGGAATCATTTGCATAGAAAGGATAATTGGAACTTATGAAAACAAATTAGATCATCAAAGGAGACTAGAAATAAGAGAAGAAAGAAAGAGAGGATTTGGAACAGAGCTTTGTGTGATACCCACACCTAGGGCTCTGAAACAGGACAATTAAGCAGTGAAGATGACTAAGAGAGAAAGAAGAATGACTCAGTGTCATAAATGCTAAGAAAAGAGAGAACATTCAAGGGCAACAAGGTAGCAATAGTGTTCACTACTACTTAAAGTAGAAGGAGAATGAGGACAGATAAGAGGCTGTAAATGTTAGCTATAAAAGATAATTGATTAGCAAAGAATAAGAAACAATCTATATTTTAATAACTGGAAAATGGCTTAACAAATTATGATTTATTAATATAATGGAATAGTACAGTACCATAACTCTTCCCCCTCTCTCCCTTCCCCCTCCCCTGCCAAATCATACACACAAAAAAATATGGGAAATAGAAAAATCTGCCTAATGCAGGTGAAGAATTCAACATATTCTCCAACTGGAGCCTTTAGTGGTTTGGTCTTATGAGTGAAAGGCCCAAAACAGCGGGCTTGCCTCCCAGTTACATAGACATGGATTTCAGCAAAGCATTTCTTTCTCATGCTGTCTTAATGGACAAAATTAAGAGAAGCATATGAAATGATAAAGGTAAGTGGATTCAGAATTGTTTGAGGTCAATTTGGAATGCACCAGAGGAGTGCCCCAGTGCCAAGGATAAATCTTTGGTCTTTTCCATTCATCATTTTTATTAGTGGCTTGAATAAAGACACAAATTACATGCTTATCACAGTTGCAAATGATACAAAACTGGGAGGAATACCTAACTCATTGGCTGACAGAGTCATTATACCAAAAGGTCTCAATAGAGTAGAAAGATAGTCAATTCTAATAAGATGAAATTTAATATGGATAGGCTAAAAAATGAAAGGCATAACACTACAGATGAAGCACATGGCTCCAGAGGAAGGCAAACAGGATAGAGAGGAGACTTGCAATCATGCCATGCCATTATTAGTTATATGAGTTGGTGATATTTAGCTTAAAGAACAGATGACTTGGAGGGGACTAAGAAGAACACAAAGATAAAGACTTAGCTGTTTTTAAGCATTTGAAGGGCTGTCATATGTAAGAAAACTCAGGCTATTCTGCTTTAACTTCAGAGGGTAGAACTATGAGCAATGAATGGCAGATGCTGAGTCAGATTTTGGCTTATCACATGAATGAACTTTCTAAGAAATCCAACCTATTAAGAGCCATATGAAAAATGCTCCAAATCACTAATAATTACAGAGGTGCAAATTAAAATAACTCTGAAGTTCTACCTCATAGCCATCAGGTTGACAAAAAATGAAAATGACACATATTTTAAACGGCTGTGGGAAAACAGTCAGATTAATGTACTCTTGGTGGAACTATGAAATGGTTAAGCCATTCTGGAAAACAGTTTGAAACCATAACCTAAAAGTTGCTAAAGCATGCAAATTCTTTAACCTAGCAATACCACTACTAGATCCAAAGAGATCCAAGTAAGAAAAGCACTCATATTTATCAAAATATTTACAGGAGCTCTTTTTTTGTGGTGGCAAAGAACTAAAATTTAAGGGGATGTGTATCAATTGGTGAATGGTTGAACAACTTATGGTATATAAATGTGATGAAATGTTATTTTGCTGTAAGAGATGACAAAAGGGACAGTTTCAGTGGAAGACTTATATGGGAAGACTTGCATGAACTGATACAGAATAAAATGAGCAGAACCAGGCTTACAATTTATATAGTAACAACACTGTAAAAGACAAAGAACTTTGGAAGACTTCAAAAGTCCTATCCATGCAATGATCAACCATGATTCCAGGGGATTGGAATGAAGCATGCTATCTACCTCCTGACAGAAAGGTAAAGGACTCCGGGCACATAACGAGTCATATATTTTTTGGACAATGCTATCGTGGGAATTTTGTTTTGCTTGACTATGCATATTTGTGATAAAATTTTGTTTTTCTTTCCCTCAAATTTGGGGTTGAGAAAGAGAAAATAATAGATTTTTGTTAATAAAAAAACCAAAATTAAACTTAAAAAATTATTTCCTAACAACTAAAGCTAAAAAGTGGAATTGACTGCCTTGGGAGGATATGGGTTTCCCATCATCAGAAGTCTTTAAGCAGAGGATGAATGACATCCTGTCAGAGATGTCCCCTTTCTATTCAAAGAGTTGGTTCAGATGACCCCTGAGATTCCTTCCAACTTTGTAATTCGTTGATCCAGTGTCTCTAACTATAGGAGGACATATAGTTTAGGGGAAAGAATACTGGCCTTGTGGTCAGCAGTCCTGGGTTAAGCTCTTACATGACTAGTTGTGTGGCTTTGGGCAAATTAGCTCACCTCTTTGGATCTCAGCTACCTCATTGGTAAAATGAAAGGTTTAGACTAGATGAGCTGTCTAAGGTACATTTCTGTATCTTACATCCTAGAATTCCATGATATCACCTGGAATTTTCAGGTAATCTGCTCCTGTTCTGTTAGCGTCATGCCCAGGAAGATCTTGGAATCTGAAAGAACCCAGTTCTGCTGCATGTGACCATTCAGGAGTTCTAATTCCAGGGATGGTAAATGAGAGACCAATGAAGAGGTAGCATAATTCAGATCTATTAGTGCCCTCTTCCTACTTGTCCTTTCTCCATGGAACTTCTTTGTTCCTCCACCATCAATCAATTTTTCAAGGCATCTAGGAAGGTGAAGAGTGCCTGTGAAACCCTGAGTAGAGACATAGTCCTGTGACACGTCAAGCGCACGTTGTTTGGGTGAGCTGTAACTAAGCACACTAAATTACATGAATTTCCCAGAGTCCATGGTGACCAAGCCTGTGGTCAAGCTGACCACTCCTTCTCAGTCTCTTTTCTTGGATCTTCATCCAGATAATGCCCACTAACCATGGGTATCTCCCAAGACTTTGTCTTTGGCCCTTTTTGTCTTTCTGTCTATACTCTTTGGCTTAATGATCTCATCATTTTCCATGAGTTTAATTGTCATCTCTATGTTGATGATCCTCAAATCTCTTTAGGTAGGTCTATATGGCTACCACTTAATGGGGTAAGGCTCAGATCCTAACTCTACCACTTACTCCCTGGGCAAGTCATCTAACCTCTCTAGCTCTAGTTTTCTCATTTGTAAAATGGGCACTGGGAGGAGTTGAAGTAGAGCAGGGATTCTTTTTTTTTTGGCTAGGCAATGGGATTAAGTGACTTGCCCAGGGTCACACAGCTGGTAAGTATTATGTGTCTGAGGCCGGATTTGAACTCAGGTCCTCCTGAATCCAGGGCCAGTGTTCTATCCACCGCATCACCTACCTGCCCCTAGATCAGGGATTCTTAATCATTTTTTTGTGGCATGGACCTGTTTGACAGTCTGGTGAAACCTATTCTCTTCTCTCTTTGTAAAAGCTAATCTGATCCTAGTGGAACTGAGGTACAAGGGGTACAAGGGAACAAAGAATACCATCAGTGGGAGGTAGAGCCTTGGCAGAGTTTGAATCCATGTCTGCTGAATCCAAATCTAGTGCACTATACTAAACTGCCTCAACACTCAAATGGATCTGTGATGTCATCAATTTGGTTCTTTCCTTCAATGGTTAAGATTGAAACCCATCCGTTCATGCCTTTCTTATCCCTGTTCTCCTAGCAGTTCACCACTGGGTTCCACCCATAATGCCATAGGCATTCCTTACTTTGTCCTCACATCTTGAGGATGCCAGTGCAATGGTTTGACTATCCATTGGCCATCTTTTATCACTGTTATCATATGACCATCTGTTCTTCCTAGTCTACATTTCCTTGATGAAACCTTTTATTCCTATTCTTCAAATTTCCTCATTGGTTATATGTGTCAGTCTCTTTGCGGTGTATAGGTGTTCAAAGATGACTAGCATCTCTGATGTGAGGGCTTGCCAAACCCTTTTCAGGGCTGCTCATCCAGCTTTGGTGTCCATCTGGCGCTGAACTCTCACCTGTGGCTCCAAAAACCTAAAGATTGTGCATTGGTCACACCCTAGTAAACCATCTCAGTAGATGGGCTAAATCAGGTTGAGGTTAACTAACAGACCATGGTGAATTAGAGGGCTGTTTCCCCCCAGCACGTGAAGAGTTCTTCCAGTGGAATGGATAGATGAGAACAATTTGTTCCAAGGCAATGAAGAGAGCTGAAGCAGACACTATCAAGCACTAAGATCTTGGTCAGACATCAAAGACAAGGTCATCTGTTGCATCCTGGGCCACTGTCAGTCCTCCTGACTTGTCTTGCCACTGGACTTCGATGACACTGGAAGAGAGAGTGAGACTGACAACTCATTTAAATCCATTTCATGCACTAGTTAGGATATCACCCTGTGAGTTGTTGATCCTCTTAGAAAACAAAGGATAAACAACAATCTGTTCCCACCTACCATGTGCCTCTCCATTACCCTCTTTCTACTATTTATTTTCAGCTCTTCTATGTCTTGCTGCCATAGCAACACAAGTAGAATGTGGGTATTAAAAAGATGGGTTTGTAATGTCAATGTCAATTCAATAAACATTAATTTATTACCCATTACATGATGTTTCTACTTAATAATGTGTATTCCTCTTGAAAGAAGAGACTGTTACATTGCTTATTCCATATCCCTGAACTTAGCATATGTTTCTGACACAGGAAGCTCAGTGAATACTTGTTGAATTAATGAATTAATGAATGAATAAATGAATAAATACTAGTGTCATGTTTTATTCTAGGCTGTAAGGGAAGAGGAGGGAATAAGCATTCATATAGAATCTACTCTGGGCCAGGCATTGTATACTTTACAAATATCTCACTTGATCCTCATAACAACTCTTCAATGTAGGTGCAGTTATTATCCCCATTTTACAATTGAAGAAACTGAGACAAATAGAGGTTAAGTGACTTGCTCAGGGCCACAAACTTGTAAGTGCCTGAGGTCAAATTTGAACTCAATGTCTTAAAAAATGAATATAGTTTCTGCCCTCAATAACTTACGTTCAGTTATAGAAGAGGAAAAAAATAGCATGTACACAGATAAACTGATTATATATGCATGTGTACACACATGAAGTAATTTCTTTTGGGGAGTGCTAAGATTAGGAAGGATCATAGTGGAGAAATAGATTTCACTTTCAACAATATAAACATTTACCTATAAATGTAAAAGAGAGGTAAAAATGCTTGATATTGAACTCTGTAGCAGTGAGTCAACCTTATGTAATATATCTTGAGTAGGAACGTGTTTACTGATATTTTACCATAGAAACAGATTGCTGAGAGATTCATTTATGGAAAGATCAAAGCTAGTTTACAAGGTTTCATCCCCAACAAATCAATTGCATGTAATATAGATCTCATCCCATGGGAAATCTAGACTTTTCTAGCCAAAAGTCATTGCCCAAAGATAGCCTGGATAGCTCAGGATAAGTTACACAGATGACTTAAGGAAGAAAAAAAAGGATACAGCTATTATGATACATCTGGGAGAAATGACTTTTTGCTGATTTTGAAAACTGTGTTCATATACATTGGTTCTTGGTTCCTAGCGATTCAATGTCAAGGCCACATGAAGCTGGATCTCTTTTCACCACTCTGTATTATTATCTTCGCACGAATGTAACCAAAAATGGCCAGGTGCTTTCAAGAGAATAATGATAGACTTTTTCTTGCCTTGCCTTGCCTTGCCTTTCGCCTTTCCTTTCCTTCATATCTCATAATAACAGCCTCCTAATTTTTCCTCATTTATTTAGGTAGGTAACTTTTTGACAGTCTACATTCTACAACAATCACATCCACCATTTTTAAAAAAGTACCTTGGGATGTAGTTCATTTGGTCCTCGTAGCTTGAACTTATCAAGAGAATCTAGGGGCTTTCTACTATCTCCTCCCTTATCTTGGGTATCAAGTCACTATTACTCATTTTTGCACTGTCTTTTCTGCCAAAATGATAATTTTGCTTGACAGAGAATACAGGAGCAAAGTGAAAGTTGAGAAACTCTGCCTTCTCTCATCTATTATCGTCATCCATTCAAGCAGTGGTCCTATTTCTTCTTTTATATTTTTTTCTCTCCTTTTAGAATTAATATATATTTGCTGTTCTTAGCTTTCCTTACCATTCTTAGTGTGCCACTCCTGATTCTTCTGATTTTTCCATTTTCTTGCCAGCAGCATTCTTGTTCTTGAGATTTTTCTGCCCATTTAGTCTTCTCCTCTGTTTGGTGAGTTTCTGCCTGGTACTACCATTTCATGAAACCCCTAACCAGTTCATGCTCACTTCTTTCTGGATCCAATCCTGACCCTCTAGACTTTCCCACCTGCTTGTGGGTAGCCTTGCTTCCCTTCACAATCCCTCCCCAACTCTTCCACACCTTTCCAGTTCTTTTTCATGTGTTGTCTTCCCTAAGAGTGGGGAGTCTTTTTTTTTTTTTTCTTGTACTTGTAGCCCAGCACTTAGCACAGTGCCTGGCCATAGTAAACACTTAATAAATTCATTCTCTCTCTCTCTCTCTCTCTCTCTCTCTCGTTCCCCCTTCCCCTTTCTCTCTCTCTCCTCTCTCTTTTCCTCCTTTTTCTTTTTCTCCCTTTCTCATCTACTACATTCTGAAGCTATTTGCTACTGATATTGTCTCGTGTGCTGCTTTTGAAATCAGCCTTACTGTTATCTTCTTTATATGTCTTTTAAAATTCATCAAATGGGAAAAAAAGGTAAAGCTCTTTGCTAACCTTAAAGTGATACAGAAATGCTAGTTGCTATAATTATTATGATTATGAGTTCCCTGTGTATGTATATCATTCTCCTGAAATAGCTTTTTATTTTTATTGAAGTTGTTTCTCTTTGTGCCTTCAGAATTTCATTCCTGAGAATTTTCTATCCCTCCTGTGTTTGGCGCCTAAAAAAAGTTTGAGAGACATAATTTCTGGGTAATTAATAATTTTATTAATTATGGCTAGAGAATAATTAATAAAAGAATGGTGATTTGGCTTTCTCTTATAAACCAAAAATAAAACATGACAGGCCTCTCAATGCTCATATGCCCTTGGAAGAATGGGTGTTCGGAACAGGCAGCAATCAACTCTGATTGGATAGCAATTAATGAGAGAAGGAATATTATAATGGGAAGTTAGCTTATGATAATGAGAGTATGGGGGATAGTTGCTCTGATCACCCTATCTTGGACAAAGAGACCTGTGTCTGCCAAATCACCCCCATCTAGAGCGCTCTAGAAAAAAGGAAGAACCCACATCCCCTCAGATCTGTCAGACTGAAACAGAATGTACTGGAATTCACCTGGACCAAAATTTCTTTACTTTTTGATCAGATCTAAACTTTCCCTGTTGGGTAAGTCTCACTCAAGATTTCATCTCATTATCAACCCTGTACTTGAAAGCTGAATAACCTACAGGGGCTGATTTCTGAATGAGGAAATAGGAAGAGGAAAAAAACTTAGTCCTAATTCAATAACTGGTCATTAATATAAGAGAGAAATAATCATTTCTCTAATGTGTTGCCTTCCCCTGTAGAATTTTAGGATATGGGATTTTACTTTCCTTTTTTTAAGACTCCTTTGAAATCTGATTTCCCAAAATCTGATGCTCATCTCGGCTCTCAACTGTTTCTCTATCACAAATTCTAAGATCTTCCCAAGGTTTTCATATTTTCATTCCAGAAACCAGTTCTTCCTTGGTAAGAATAAGATCCAGAATTTTTATTTCCTCCAACTTGTTCCCTTGTGTCTTCAAGGATAAAATTATTGTTAAGGGAAGTCAAGAAATTATTATATGGCTGCTTTTGGCAGATAAGATTCTGGTAAATAGTGGATATTAATAGTTCCTACTACTTGTGATATATTCCCCACATTCTTTATCTATTTTTGCTTTCTGAGGAGATGGTCTTTAGTATGTACAAATGCCAATATCTTTTCCAATTTTGTTTCCATTGATCATTACCCAAATGATTTCTACCATACTCCCCACCCTTACCCTAGTTCCTGGATTTCCTCACGGGAGTATATTTTCACAATATACAAGCAACTTTACCTTTCCCATTTCACTTTTCCCATTACTTGTTCCTTTTGAAGGGGACATATACTTCCATAGACACATTCTGGTCATGGGTGTCATACCAATACCTTTTAATGATATCTGTGAGGTCAAAGGTGCCTCCAGATATTAATGTCTCTAATTAACCTATTGGTTATCCATATTTAGTTCATTTGTGTGTAGTCACTCAAAGCCTTGTTTAGTATTAAATTGTCAACTTCTTCCTGTGATTTCTGGATCTCTCTACTGCTATTCTTTTTTTACATCATTGTTATTTTCCGTGGTACCTACCTTTATAAATATACATGGGTGTTTTTTTCCTCTTCAGGCTGAAGCTCTTTTGATTAATTCTGTAAGATTCTGGGTGGTATATTCTTACTAGCCCTTGTTATATGCACTCCAGTCGTTGCCAGGTTCCTGTTATGCAGGGATATGCTAGAGACAGCTTGAACCAGCTCAAGAAAGCTGATTGTAAAATTTTCAGTGCAAGGATTTATACCTCAGGAATTGGCAAACCCTAAAAATCAGGACTTGATCTATTGTTTTGTTGACTTAAGACTTAAGAAAATGATGAATAAAATGTAATTAATGTATAACAAACTTAAAATAGATGCTGTGTATACTTTTTTTTTTTGAGAGCTTATTGTTAAACATTTGCTAGTGTTTTCCTGTGGTCATGTCTCTATTTTAAGCCATACAAATAAGAAATACAAATCCTTTTCTAAGACATTATCCTCTTACCCATCTATTCACTTCCAAAATTTGCTTTTTTCTTTCTTGCCTTTGATTGCAGCAATAATGAAAAACATATATGCTTCAAAAATCTTCAGTTTGTTGCCCATGATTTAATAATCTTTAGTAGTGCTTTATAGATTTTTTTTCTTCCCATGTGAATCAATGGAAATGGGTACAGTCATCAGGTTTGGCAAGTCTCAGTAGGTTCTTTCTTGTGGCCTAGATACATTCTTTCAGAAGATGTATACCTCTTTATTCTGTCAAATTGACAAATAGCTGCCTTAGTACCCTCTTAATAGAGAGTCACCAACTATTGCTACTCAGTTCTCTATTTGATCCTTACTGGATGCTTTATCACCATCTCGTGGCTCTGTAGATCTACACCATCTTTCCTTGCAGGAGATCTCGATACTTTTTGAATATAAAGGCCAAGCATTCAGCTATTGTGGTGAATTCCTGGAAGAACTCTTCTTACCTGCATGGCACCTTCTCACCACCTTAGTTCATTGATAGCCATGCCCAACTTCCTTTTTCTTTTCTTCTCAACTTTTTCTCCTTTTTTCCCTTTTTGATCTCATTTTCTGTCACCTAAAATTTCTTTCTCCAAATTCAGTATCTGACTTTTTTTTTTAAACAATTACACAACCCTCCAAACTTTCTACCTTCAAATTAACTACACTGTAGAGTTCTTATAAGGAGCTTTGTAGACTCTAAAGCATTTTCAAATGGGAAAATGAATCATTAGTTTTATTATTCTGGAAATGTTTCCATTTAACTCTTCAGGCTTCATGACCATTTTGATCAGTCTTAAAAAGTCCAATTCTAGTAAATTAAATTTTCAAGAAAATAAATTAAAATATGATTTTTAAAAAGCAAGATTGACATTGTAGGTACCTAGAGATGGGGTTTTTTAAAAAATTAGTTTGGGTTTATTACACTCATAGATTCAAGATTAGACGATTGAAAAGAAAATGCATTCATATTTAAAGAACAATAATAAATAGGCAGCCTCCCTATGAAATTCCATTCAGGAATCTAACATTTTGTCAAGGTCTCCCAGCTTTAAATATTTGTTTCAGAAAAGGTTTCCCTAGCAACCAAGGTCATCGGTTGCACATAGATAAGAAGGCCCCAGCTCATTCTTCTAAGATCTAAAGATTTATCTGGTTGACACTGAATTTTATTTTCCTTTCCAATTATGAAAAGCACACAAATGGCAAGAGCTGACAGTAAAAACACAGATTCTAGCTGGCTACATTTAAAGAAAAAGAGACACCTGCATTATCCTATGTATAGCTGCTTTCCTTGCTAACCACTCTTTTCTGATCTGTCAAGAGAGTCCTTTCTAATATCATGACACAAAATAAGGAGGCAAAACTTTACCTTAGAGACAAAAGTTGTGATTTCTTCCAACTCTGGGAATTCTCTGCTTATCTAAACTTCTGTAGTCAAGTCAAACTAATAAGCATTTATTAAGTGCCCTCAATTCCCTCAGTGCCAAATAGTTGATACTTTTCATAAACGAGATCAGAAGAATTTTTGTCTTTACCACAGTCTCTTTTGGATATAAAAATGGTTTCTCCTTTTTTCCTCCTAAAAGAAGTTGTAGACCCATTGCAGCTTGAAGTTATTGAAATCTCTTTTTCTTTTATATATTTTGCTTGTGTAGTGTGTTTACTCCAGGGCAGCAAAATGGTACAATGGGTAGAGTGCCAGGCCTGGAGTCAGGAAAACTCATCTTCCTAAGTTCAAATCTGACCTTGGACACACACTAGCTGTGTGACCCCTGTACGCCTTGGTTTGCTCATCTGCAAAATGAGCTGGAGAAGAAGATGGTAAACCCCTCCAGTGTCTTTGCAGAGAAAACCCCAAGAGGGGTCAGGAACAATAATAACCATGTATTTACTCCAGTTTCCTCTGACTGAAGGCCTGGTGAGTTACATTTTACCAATTTTTGCTTCTTCAGGCTAAACATTCCACTTCTTTCAATTGACCCTCATATGACATGGACTCAAGATGCTTCACCATCCTAGCTACTCTTCTGGAATCCGCCAACTTGTCAATATCTTTCTGAAACCATAGTGACTAGAACTGAACACAAAACTCCAGATGAGCTCTAATTTGGGTAGAGTATAGTGCAACAATAATGTACCTAATTGTAGTGTGTAGTGCAACTATGATGTACCTAATTGTAGAAACTATGCCTATCTTAATGCAGCCCAAGGATGCATTAGCATTTTTGGCCGCCACATCACACTGCTGACTTAATTTGAACTTGTGGTTCACTTAAACTCCTGGATTTTCCAGAACAATAGCTATCTATCCACGCCTTCCCTATCTTATACTTGCAAAGTTGATTTTTTGCATGCAAGTGCAACACTACATTTATCCCTATTGAATTTTATCTTAATAGATTCAGCTTAATGTTCTAGTCTGTCAAAATCCTTTTAGGTCCTGACTATCATTGACTGTATTAGTTATTCTTCCTAGCTTCATCTGAAATTTTGATGAGTGCATTGTTTTGTCTTTATCCAAGTTACTGATAAGAATGGCAAACTTGGCAAAGGACCAAGCAAAGTGAAATAGTTCACTGGACATCTCC
Source organism: Vombatus ursinus (assembly GCF_900497805.2). Taxonomy (NCBI): domain Eukaryota; kingdom Metazoa; phylum Chordata; class Mammalia; order Diprotodontia; family Vombatidae; genus Vombatus; species Vombatus ursinus. The sequence goes on from NW_020955033.1 coordinate 27,227,945, forward strand.
TGCCTTATTGACATTGAGCCATCAATAATGATTCTTTGAATCCAGCTATCCAACTGGCTCTGACTTCATTTTCTTATATTTTGTCTAATCCACCTTTTTCTCTTCTCCACAAGAACAGTATGAAATCTTTGATCAAAAACTTTGCTAACACCTGGGTATAAACTATGCCCACAGCATTCCTGTCATTTATTTTTTTTAAATAATCCTTTCAAAAAAGGAGATGAGGTTAGTCTGGCATAACCTGTTCTTGATAAAATGATGCTGGCTCTTTTTAAGTATTGCTTCTATTTCTAAATGCTTCTCAGCCATCTCTTTAATATATTCTAGAATTTTCTCAGGAATAGAAGTCAAGCTTACTGACCTGTAATAGCTTACAGATTCTATCCCCCTCCCCTTTTCTCTAAAATTGGGATGTTTGCCCTTCTTCAATCTTGTATTACTTTTCCAATTTTCCACTATCTTCCAGAAATCACTGAAAGTGACTTGGCAATGATATATGCTAGTTCTTAATGAATCCAAGAAAGTATTTCATCTGGGTCATGGGACTTGAGTTCATCAAGGGCGGTCATGTGCTTTGTTATATACTTATCTCCTTACTTAGCTATCAACTTCCCGTTAGTAATTTTTATTCTGTCATTTCCAGGGTGCAGGTCATTCTTCTTTGCAGAGAAAACAGAAATATCATAAGAACTGAGCAGCTCTGCCTTTGTCTCTGATGTCAGTTATCCTAATCATCCCATCCATCCCAAGCAAAAGTCCTATTTCTAATTGGATCCTTCTGTGCCTTCTGAGCTTAAGAAAAAACCCAAACCCTTTCAGTTGCCCTTAGCTTCTCTTGGCACATTCTAAGCTTTAGCATTCCATATGTTATTTTTAAAAGGACCATACCACCCTTTTATATTCATCTTATGTTACCTGTCCTTGCTTCCATTTCTTTTTTAAATCTAAGTTGGAGGGGAGTTCCATGTGCAATCATATCGCTCTCTTCAGATAGATCTTATTCTTCCTTCTCATTAAAATTGATTGTATTTGTGCCTTTAGAATTTCTTTCTTGAGCATCTCCTGTCCCTTCTGGACTGGCTTCTTTTGAAGCATTTTAGTCAATAGGATCCTACCAATATTTCTTCTGAATCCTTTAAAATCTGCATTCCCAAAATCTAGGATGTATGTCAGACTATCCCTAGACATTTTTCTCCTTTTCTATCACAAATACTAGGATGGAGTAGTTACTTCTTTCTAGGTTTCTTGTCATTTACACCTCAGAAATCAATTCCTCTCTGTTAGTGAGAATCATATTCAGAATAGAATTACTTGTTGTGGATTCCTCTAGCTTTTGCAGAATTGAACTATTGCTAAGGTTTATGAAGAATTCATTAGCTGTTTTACTTTTGTAGGGGCAGAAAAAGAGACAGAGACAGAGAAAGAGAGAGAGACAGACAGGCTCTTGGATAATTGAAATACTCCACATTACTATATATAATGTGTTTATGCCAGACTTTTGATTGGTTTCCCAAACTCCTTTACTAGTTCTTATTACAGGTGGACTCTTCATCTCAATACTCTCCTCTGTGCTTTCCCCCTCTGGTTTCTATATTTCTTTTTTTCTTTCTTTCTTTTTTAAGGCAATCGGGGTTAAGTGGCTTGCCCAGGGTCACACAGCTAGTAAGTGTCAAGTGTTTGGTCTGAGGCCGCATTTGAACTCAGGTCCTCCTGACTTCAGGGCCAGTGATCTATCCACTGTGCCACCTAGCTGCCCCTCTATATTTCTTTATGTAAATATACCTCCTTAGTATACCATTCTACCCCACCTCATTTTATCTATCCCATTTCTTATGAATAAGGTATATTCATCCAGGGCCATAATCCAATCATGTATGTCTCAGTGATACCTATGAGGTCAAACTTTCAACCTTGAAGTAGTACCTCCAGTTCTTGTTTGTTCTTTATACTTCAGACATTTGTGTATAGATGTTTGAGCCCATAGGCTTTTGATACTAGTTGCTTTCTTAGATTTTGTCTTCTTTGACTTTCTGTGTGTCTTAGCTGTTGTTTCTGTTCCTTGTTGGTAGCTACACTCTACAGTATCTAATTTTGGGTATAGAGGCAATTCCCCCCCCTCCACAATGTGGTGAATTTCCCAATAGGATGGAACTATTCACAAAATTTTTCCTTTAAGTTCTAAGAATATGATATAACCAGCAGGTGGCTCTATCTGGCAAATTTTTAAGGTTTAGGTCAAAAACAAAAGTATTCACCTTCTCCTCTAGTCCCCACTATTGGTATTTCAGCCACATGAATCTTGCTTTAATTATGATTCCATAGCTTAGGGTTAAATGGTCCTGAGTCACATGGTTCATCTATTAGTTATTGAGTTGCTTATAAGCATCATAGGAGTCTCAATAGCTCAGAAAACCCAAAGACCAGATGAAATTCTAGCTATTTTAGATGGAATTTCATACCTCTGTTCTTTTTACTTCTGTGTATTCTTACTACTCACTGGTTTTTTCCTCTGCATACAATTATTTAGCAGACCTGGATCATAGAGAATTTTTGGCAGTGCGTAGTTTTACTTGAAACAAAATCAGGAATTAGAAACAGCTTCAAGAAATAGATAAATCAGGTAAGAAATACCCACTAATTGCAAGCATAGGTAAAAGGAAGAAGGGAGTTAAGCCCTAACTGTTTTTGCTGATTGCAGGAAGTGATATCTGCCAGTAGATTCAGTCTATTTGAATTCCCAATACCCCTTCTTTGGGGTTTAAAGAGAGAAATTCTTGATGAGGGGAGAGTTCTGGCTCCACCAATACCAATCCAAGTGTTAGATGTCATTCAAAGTGCCCACTTGCTCCTCTATGAACCCTGAGTGAAGTTTGTGGCCAGTCCCTTCCACTGAGCATCCTTCGCTTAGAGTCTTATGAAAATTTCCCTCCACTCAGGAAGGACTCTTTGAACTGTAGCTCCCAGAACTCCATTTAGTTTCTCCCTGGAAGCCTGCTTATAAAGACATGGTAAGGAAATATATTTTAAGAGGCTAAACCTTTAAGGGATTTGGGGGTGTTGCACGGAGATTTCTTCTCCTTAATGCTTTTGTTCCCTTATAGCCTTAGTTACTCAGTTTTTATTTTGGGGGGGGAAGACTCTGACATACTGAAGCATTAGCAAAGCTTTTTATTACTTCTTCTTATGTGGTACAGTGGAAAGAGCCCTTCCTTTGTAGTTAAATCACCTGAGTTCAAATTCTCCCTCTGTCACTTATTATCTGCATGATGTTGGGCAAGTCATTTAATGTCTCTGGGCTTCAGTTTTCCCATTTGTAAAATGACGGGGCTGGACTTGACAAAGTCTGAGGACCCTTCCAGCTCTAAATCTGTGTATGATCCAATGAAACTTATTTGGCTGAATGGTCTTTCATGTCTGGGAAATGTTATGTATTTCCCGATCTTTCATTTCCTTGGTAAGATAAGTACAAGTATCTGGGAGGTAGGATAATTAAGAACAAGGCTAAATAAATTTACCTGGGGCAAAGAGTATTCTTGCTTTGATCAAGAAAATACAGAAATAATGAAGTTATACCAGATGTGAAAGTTTCACAGGCCTATCCTCTTTCCTTTAACTTTTCTTATCCTTGGACTCTCCAGGTTCCAGGCTCTGAGAACAATCATCTGTACAGAAATAGAATATGCATGAAACCCTAGAATGAATAAGAGTCTTTAGGGCTGAGTAAAGCATTCCCATATAAATTTCCTTCCTGCTTTTCACCTGAGTATAGCTATCTTCACATTCTAACTAATGAATCACCCTGAAGGTAGTAGGACAAATTTAATCTCCTTTATTTGGAATGTTCAGCTCCCTTCATCCCCAAATGAATCATGTAAAAGAACCCAAACAACTTTCATGATTCCTACCAGTAGAAAAGTCAGCTTTGAGAATGGGACATTCTATTTGGGGAGAGGGTCAGGATTCTTTTGTAGCCAGGGAGGTTGATGTTGAGTAGTATTCATATTTCAGAAAAGTTCAGCTGTGGAAGTCTTAATCTCAGAGGCTTTGGTGACTTTATTCCAGATTGAGAACATTGGTTTGTTTTTTAATTAAAAAAAATATCCAATTATCTTTCATGGTTTTATGGTTGTCCCCCAAGGCTTTTATTCTGTTGCCAACAATGTGACAAATATATTTCTGGACGGGGAAAAGGAAGAATTCAGATGAGCAGACATATTTTTTTCTGGGTTAATAAGCAATGTTTTGGATCTAAATTTGGAAGATAGCCACAGGTATATGTGTATTTCATAAATAGCATAGTTGGACCTTGGGATTCATAATTTGAATATTCTGTAAATATTGAATCACCATCTAAAAGTCTGCCCATGTTCTCTATCATACTATACTTCTAGCTGGGGCTAATTTCCAAATTTATATCCACAACATTGAAACAATAAAGTAAATCTTATAATAACCTAGTAATGGAGAGTATGAATCTCTGATCAGTGTATTTGAGAGATACCCTTTGAAGGATTTATGGGAATCAGTGACAAAAATATTATTGGATAAGTTGTAAAGATATTATAAGCTGTGTTAGAGAAGGGAGAGTCTGCATTGATGAAATCAGAAATCGTTCAGAATTTAATAGTAGAAGATATTTTGTTGTTGCTTGGACTTTAACAGGGAAGATCTCAGAGCACCAGTTATTCTACTTAACAGCTACTTGCAAAATTGACTTGAGATACACTACTCTATAAACATCTTCAGGTTTAAGCCCTCAGCAAATGGGAATCTAAACCAAAGGAGTTATTCTTCCCCTTGATTTGCACTGGTTTACACTAGAATTCTAGAGTAAAATACATCCAACTTTGAATACATGGGAGAATGAGTACTGTCTAGATTCCATAGAGATAACAACAGGAACTTTTAGGAAAAACTACAGTTAGATCCATTCATTCCTAAAATTCAAGTGTATTCCTCTACCTGAATCATCACTTGTGGTAAATATTATATGTATGTAACATAAACTCTGTGTTCTCCTTTCATTCCATTTTCATGTAAGTGTAGTTTTGTGCCATATCATGCAAAACCTCTCATAGGAATGTTTTTGTAATTCTGTGGTTCACTCAGACCTGCTGTCGCTATAAAGTTAATTGCTGCCAAATTTTACACAGGCTGTGGGCAGCTCTGAGAGTTCGAGGCTGAAGGCTGGATTTGTTGTTGTTGAGTTTTTTTCAATCATGGCCGACTTTTCATGACCCCATTTTGGGTTTTTCTTGGCAAAGATGCTATACTAGAGTTGTTTGCCATGTTCTTCTCCAGCTCATTTTACAGATGAGAAAACTGCGGCAAGCAAGGTTAAAAGACTTGCCCAGGGTCACACAGCTAATAAGTGCCTGAGGTCAGATTTGAGCTCGGGGGATGAACTCCTGGTTGCAAGCCCAGTGCTCAATCCACTGTGCCACCTAACTGTATTATAAACTAAAATATGATAATGGGTACTGATCAACAAATAGGACATATGCTTAGAGGGTTTGCACCTCCTCTGCTTTCTCCCCCATGTTTTCCTTGTGACTGATATCTCTCTCTAAAAAGTTCATTGGCTCATTCGGGCACCAAATTCAAAGCCTGAGTCTCACTAGGCCTCATTCAAGGCCATACTTAGAGCCAGACAAGAGATTTAGCGTCTTAGAGTTAAACCTCTGTCATTTCATTTGAGTGAATGAAAAGGAATGTAGAAAAGAAAACACTAGGTGGCAGTGTTGTACCGTGTTCACTGCATTGTGAGCCATCTTCAACGCTTCCATTATCTAGTTAGAAAACGGTCTCAGTGATAAACAATGCAGGAAGGATTCCAGTCATTGATGTTTGTCTCCAAATGCAATATGGTTAGAATAAGCTTCTATTTTATTTTAAAGTACGTAATAGTGTTTCATGGAAATCAGCAGAATTGTGAGGCCATTCAGGAAGTTGTAGAAATGTCAAGTATGCGTAGGTTTTCCTCTCCCATGGGTATATTCTACTTATTAGATTAATACAGAACTGTCTCTAAAGTATTCTGTAACATATATGAGGGGGGGAGATACTGATAGAGAGTCAGAAATGCACTTGACTAGGTAGGGTATTTTGGACAGGCCTCTTTGCTTTTTTGTGCCTTAATTTTCTTACTTTACAAAATACGGTTGAACTAGAAGAGGGATTATAAAACCTTTTTTTTTTTTGTGTGTGTGTCATGGATTCCTCTGGTTAAAGTTAAAGACCCTTTCTCAGAATAATGTTTTTAAATGCATAAAATAACATACATAGTATTGTAAAAGAAACCAATCATATTAAAATCCAGTTATTAAAATGTCAAAAATAAATCAAAAAGTTCATGGACAACAGGCCAAGAATCCCTTGACTAGAAGATCTCTGCCTTTTACAACTCTGAATTTTATGGTTCCAAGTTTGCAAATATGAAATATGGGGAAATTTAAAAAAAATTCATGTTTGGATTTCATCTTTAAGTTTTAAAGTTTTTGTATTATACAAGATAAGATTTAGCTCTAGAAGAAACAGAAATTAATTAGCGTTATCTTACAGGCCCACCCAGGGGAACTGATTTACTTAAGGTCAAACCAGTAGTAAACAGCAGAATCAAGACTTCGTTCCCATGTTGTCACTTCAGGGGCAGCTAGGTGGCTCAGCGGATAGAGCAACTGACCTGGAGTCAGGAGGACCTGAGTTCAAATCCAGCCTCTTTTGACACTTACTAGAAAGTCACTTAATCCCATCACCTAGCCAAAAAAAAATAGATTACCCATGTTGTCACTTCAAATCCGGTGGGTTTGCCACCCCTCCAGATGCACAATAAAAGGGCTCATATTTTTACATAACTGCTTGTTTTCTGCAGAGATTCCCAAAGGGATAAAAAGAAAGAGGGAAATTTTAATGAAAGGAAATGAAAGAATGGTATCTAAGCCAACATCATCCTAATGTTTTATCTTTGAAATAAATATTCCTCTCCTCTCCTTCTACTACTCCTTCTGACCTTTCATTTGTTAAACTTAAATTTCATTGCTGATTATACAGGTGAATATAGAATTTTTCATTTTTAGTTAATGAATCAATGACATTAAATAGTGATATAATTTATTTTTCATAAAGTGCTAATTATCTTGCACATGCTTTTTTGCCTTATTATTTTAATTTTAATTTATTTTTAACATTCATTTAGAAATTTTCAGTTTCAAATTCTCTCCCTTCCTCCAGTTCCTCTTCTACACATTGTGAAGGCAAACAATATGATGTCAGTTATACATGTGATGTCATACAAAACATTTCCATATTAGCCATGTTGGAAAAAAAGGCAAGAAAAATAAAGTGAAAAAAGAATGCTTGGATCTGCCTCAGAGTTCATCATTTCTCTCTCTGGAGGTGAAAAGTATTTTTTATTATGAGTCGTTTGGAATCGTCTTAGAACATTGTACTAATTAAAGTAGCTAAGTCTTTTATTGTTGATCATCATTACACTATAGGTGTTACTGTACAAAGTTGTCCTGGTTCTGCTCATTTCATTTTATATTAGTTCATATAAATCTTCCCAGGTTTTCTGAAACCATCCCTTTTATCATTTCTTACAGCACAATAGTTTTCCAATACAATTATATAACACAACTTGTTTAGCCATCCCCCAATTGATGGACAGCCCCTCAATTTCCAATTTTTTATGACCACAGAGAGTTGGTATAAACATATTTGTACAAATAGGTCCATTCCCTTTAAATACTCTTTCTTCCATATATTTTTTTGTAAATACTATGATTACAAAAAGTCACAGTTATTTTGGCATTCATGGTCACAATTATAGAATGTTAGAATGAGAAGATACCTTAGAAAGCACTCCCTTTTCTCTAACCAGTTAAATAGCTTATCCAGTTGTAAAATACCACCACAGATGAAATCTATGCTCTTATCAATTCCTTCCATTGATGCAGATTGCAAGCTATCCATGCCTGCCTATCATGTGTGATCACTTCTGGTCTGTAAATTCACCGTAGATGGCTCACCCAATGCATCATCAATTTCCTAGGAAGGAATAGGAATTTTTACCCATACCTGGTTCAAAAGGAAAAATGGAATGTTGAGCTGAGAAATATAAAGGTAGTACATGTAAAACAAATCAATTTTAGGTGGTGGTTTTTAATTCTTCCATTAAAGGTTAAAAAATTCAATTCCTCAATTCTTCGTATGTCAAATGGGTTTCTAAACACTGTTGCCCTTGATATACTATTCCATTTCAGCTTCTCACTCCAGGTAAAGAATATCTTCCCTTTGGAGGGCCATCATATGTGTGTCCCATCTTAGCATAGCCTGCTGGATTCAGATTAGTTGGTTTCAGTGTAAATTGGTGTTGAATTTCCTCCCAAGGAACTTGTTGATATGAAGAAATGAATAGCCTAAAATCTGTCCCATTACCTGCAATGAAGAACAGTGATTTGCTCGTGATAGAAGAAAGAGGGGAAATTAATTCAGAAGACCAATATTTCAAATGGTTCTTTTTTTGGGAAAAAAAAAAGATTGGTATTTTGGAAGGACACCGGTTCAGTGAACAAATCACACTGAGTGCAAGGATCTCACTACTTACTTGATGAATTGAAAAGTAAAAGAGTTAGTTTTCTTTTTTTTTTTTTTGGTCAGGCAACTGGGGTTAAGTGACTTGCCCAAGGTCACACAGCTAGTACCTGTCAAGTGTTTGGTCTGAGGCTGGATTTGAACTCAGGTCCTCCTGACTTCAGGGCCAGTGCTCTATCCGCTTCGCCACCTAGGTGCCCCTAAAAGAGTTAATTTTCAAGGACAATTTTTGTATATTTGCAAAAACCTCATTCTATACCATCTACCCCATTTAAATTTTTTTTTTTTTTTTTTTTTTTACAGAGGATCATGTTGGTAACCTTGCCTTTTGAGTGTGGAAATTTATCCCCTTTAAATAAGTTACTGTATCTTTGGACCAAGTCAGAATCATGGAGAAACTTGAAGTGAAAATGAGTTTAAATGTAAGATGGGGGAAATCTCTAAAGTATTTATTTGTGCTTTGCTAAACCAGAACCTGTTTTTAGCTCTTCATTTCCAGGAACATCCACTACTAAACTGACTCCTTCCCCAAATCTATTGACTTCAGTTTTCTAACTCAGGGGGTCCCTAGAGAATTTGGTTTTCCCTACTAAATTGGGTATTTACCCAAGTTTATCACTTGCCTATCTTTCTTTAGTTCCTTTCTACTATAGACTAAACATTCCACAGAGTTCAGGGTTTTCCAGAAACTCAGCACAAGATTTGCTTTTCATGTGACACTAAATTCAGAGTTCACATAGCTGGTCATTTGGAAATTTTACTTAGGCTTAACTCTCTCATTCTCTTTGTTACAAGAGAATAAGTTTGCTCCAATTAGTCACCAGCGTGATTTCTAAAATAACCTGGAACCACACTGTACAGATAAGGTCAAAGTGAATAAATGAGTTAGATATAAAAGGGTAATATCATAAGTAAATTAGGGGAGCATGGAAAAATGTACCTGTCAGATCTATGGATAAGGAAATAGTTTATGACCAAACTAGAGATAGAGAGGATTGTGAGAAATAAAATAGATAATTTTGATTACATGATATTAAAAAGGTTTTGCACAAACTAGGCCAAAGAACCCACACAAATCATCAGCATTTCTATGTATTACTAACAAAGCTCACTAGTAAGAGATAAAAAGAGAAATTTCATTTAAAATTACTGTAGACATTATAAAATATTTGCCAAGTCTACCTGCCAAAACAAAACCAGAACTATATGAACACAATTACAAAACATTTTTTTACACAAATAAAGTCAGATCTAAATAACTGGAAAAATATCAGTTGCTCATGGGTAGGCCAAGTTAATATAATAAAAATTACAATTCCACCTAAATTAATTTACTTAATCAGCGCCATACCAATCAAACTACCAAAAATTATTTTTTGGAGCTAGAAAAAACCATGCCAAAGAAATCAAGCCAAACTATTGTCGAGATTTGTCAATTTTACCTCTGTAACATCTTTTTCATATGTCCCCTTCTCTCCTCTGCCACTGACTTGGTGAAGGACCTCATCACCACATGCCTGGTTTATTGCAATAGCCTGATAGTTGGTCTCCTTGTACAAGTTTTTCCACCCTCTAGTCTGCCCCTACTCAGCTGTCGAAAGTTCTGTTCCTGAAATGAAAGTCTGACCACTTCACCCCCCTCCCCCACTCAACAAACTCTGGATCACCTCCAGGATCAAATATAAAATTCTCTATTTGGCATTCAGTGCCCTTTATAACTTCCCCCTTCCCCAACATCTCCAGCCTCTCCTCCTTCTTTACACACTCTGTGATCCAGTAACATTGACCTCCTTGTTGTTACTTGCAGCATGACACTCCATCTCTCAACTCCAAGAATTTTACTGGTGGTTCTCCTTGCCTGGGATTCTCTTCCTCTTCATCTCTGCTTCCTGACTTTTCTGGCTTTCTTCAAGCCCCAACCAAAATTCAATCTTCCACAGGAAGCCTTTTCTCATTTCCTTTAATTTTAGTGCCTTCCCTCTGTTGATTGCTTCCAATTTATCCTATACTTGTCTATATCTTTGTACATAAGTGTTTGCATGTTGTCTCTCCCTTTAGACTATGAACTCCTTGATAGCAGGTGCTGACTTCCATGTTTATTTGTATGTCCAGTACTTAGCACAGTGCCTGGCATGTAGTAGGTGCTTAATAAAAGTTTATTGACTGACATTTAATCAAGAGATGAGAAGACTTAAGAAGATACAAATATCCATCTTTAAGTATTTAAAGGACTTTCTTGTGAGAGAGGGTCAAGACTTGTTCAGATTAAAAACTTACTCTTGCAAAGCCAGGAGCAATGGGTTACAGAAATTGCAAAGAGGTAGACTTAGGCTTGATGTTAAATGAACATCTTAACAATCACCAAAAATTCAATGGAGTGCCTCTTCAAGTGGACACGACCATTTTGTCAGGGATGGTACAGTAGGGATTCTTGTTCAGATAAAATTTGAAGGAGAAGGCCTTTGATTACCTCCTAACTCTAAATTTGGTGAAGTTTCTTTTCTTTGGCACTTGATTACCTTCTTTTCTATTCCTGAGAACATATATTCTCCATGGGGTGCTAGATTAGATTTGCTTGAGAAACTCTTCCTCTAGGGCAAGAGGTTAAAGGGCTTGTGGTTAGACTTCAGAGGTCCATGAATTTGAAAGGGAGAAAATTACATCTCTATTTTCACTAATCTCTAACTGAAAATACACTTTTCTTTAACTATGAATTTTTAAAAATTCGTTATTCTGAGAAGTGTTCATAGGCTTCACCAGGTTGCCAAAGGCTGTGTCTATGACACAAAAAGATTAAGAACCTCTACCCTGTGGTATATGTATTTATGGTTTAAAAAGGACTTTGACTTTCCATTATAAATGTGCAAGCTGAGGGTTCATTTCCCAGAAACCTATACCTATCAAACCAATAAACTGGACCTGAATCGGTAGATTAGAGATTCAGCCCCTTTTTAATCATAGACAGAAGGAGATTTCAGTTTCATGCTGTTAAAGGCTTTTCTGAATATCACAAAGGAGAAAAGAAGAAAAGGAACCATTTAATAAGAATAAAAAACTGCCTGACAGTTTCCTTTAAAATTTTAATAAGAGGTAAGTTGATAATTCATCGCCAATCTATTACCTAGCTTGTGATGATGAATTATAGGGAGAAATCAAGTTGGAGAAATGATTGCCAGAATGAATATAGTAGAACTGTCTAAAATGACTTCATAAAACATGAAGTAATTTACTGGTATCAATTCACCTGGAGGTTTTGGCTTAAGTTGTAGCAAGAAAGGGCTTAGTTAGATATAAGGAAGAACTTGATAGTAAACATGATTAGACACTGGGAAAGATGATCTACTGAATATCTATTCATCAGTCTTGATATAAGTTATTTTCTGGTTGGATCTAAGGAATTGTACTAAATGATGTCTAGATATTTTTAGTTTTAGCTTTTTGGGTTGGTATAGGCATGTTATTTTGGACAGTACAGTTGAGAAAACATTACTCTCTGACAAGGAAGGGCATTAATTAGATGATAGTGATGGTAAAATGCAATCATAGCCCGTGGCTCAGAGGTTGGATTCTAGTTTCATTGTCACCAGGCAAGGTTCAATTTCGGGTATGGTCCCAAAATATCCTATTTTAGCTTAGGTTCATATACTTATAACTGGAGTTTTCTCATAGAAATCTTCAAATTTGCTCATATCTAAATTTCTGTAAATTTGGGTAGCAATGTCTTTGGATCACATATGAGCATTCAAGGTAACAAATACACAATTGGGTAGAAAATAGCTTGATTTCATCCCACATACTTTGATTCACAGTATTCATAGGAGACCATAAACATACAAAAAGGCACAGATAGTATGAGTTCTGCTCAGAAGGGAACTGAATTTGGGGTTGCCAGAACAGATTATGGTGATATCTTTCTTTACCATAGGATCCTCCACAGTCCTTTTCAGATCTATTGTGTCACTGGGAAGTATAGAATCCCCCTGGAAGGCAAACACACTACTTTATACTGTAATCAAATCCAAAGAGCAGCTGGGGCGCCCTGGTTTTTGAAAGGATTCTTTCTAGGAGTTTTTGAGGTGAAATTAAAAATTCTGATAATGTATGGCGGTTTGCTGGATGATAAATGTCACAACATTGCCCTGACTTCCTGGTTACTAGGATTATTTCCTTGCTATGCCATTGACAATAATCCTAGAATACATCAAATATATCCCATCTACTACCTTTTGGGTATATTCACTCTCCAACAAAAATTGAAAAAAAAATTATCTCACCCCCTAGTCTTGTTTAGTTTCAGTTTTTAATATAGAGAAAAAGTGACCAACTTTTTTAGATTTAGAGTAAAAAGGATTAATAACATAATTATATTTGAACTTGCATGGTCAACAATAATTTTTCATGCACTAAATTAAAGATGTTAGTCTTGAAAGCTTTCTCAGTTGAACACGAGCTATGGCAACTTTCATGACCCTTGAAAGGTTCCAAGCAGTGGCCTATTAATGAATCTGAGGAGCAGCCTAGCTAAATGTGGAGGTACTCATCACCAGAAGTTTGGACACAAGCTGCTGTTCCTGTTTGCTTGGCTTATGGCAAATGATGACTATTTCCTAAAGTCTAGAAGTTGATGTGTTGGTAGAGGAAATGCCCACATAGATGAAATCACAGATATTTTGAAGTACAGAAATATTGAAGAAGAATGTTAGCAAAGGTTAAAAGTCCCAATCTCACAGAAAATGTTTTAAGAACGAACATTTTAGTCTCTGTAGATAATTTATAAATCAAAAGCAATATTTAAAGAACCATAGAAATCTTGTAGAAAACAGAATTCAGAGATATCACCAAGAATTATAGTGTATCATACAGATTAGGTTGGATCTGGGCCAATATAAAAATAAAGCTTCTTTTCAGTGGCCTTTCCCTTACCCTTTCATCCTCCCTTCCCTTTCTATTCTCTTTGCCCTGCCCCTTCCTGTTGAAGTAGTTCTAAGTGTATAGAGTGGTACAATAGATAGATTGCTGGGCCTGAAGTCTGGAAACCTGAGTTCAAATTTGACCTCAGACACTTACTAGCTCAGTGATCCCGGGCAAGCCATTAACCTCTGTCTGTCTCAGTTTCCTTATCTGTAAAATGGGGTTCATAATAGCAACTACCTCCCAGGGGTATTGTGAAGATCAAACGGTAGCACAGTGCCCGGCAAATAGTAAACATTTAATAAATGGTTATTTCCTTCTCTTTTTCCCTTCAGGTCTTTTCTGCTCTTTCTATACCCAACTTCACAGGGCCATTAGGATCTACCTCACTGAGCTCTGGATCTAAATGGAGCCTTTCCCCCTTTGCTCCCCCTTCCCCAATTAAGAACTGTTCTCACCTAATCCTAATTATCAAATAGAAAGTGATGTTGGAAGTGAAGAGATAAATTAATTCACACTTAAGTGTTATGAGCTGAAAAATTTTAAAGTATTACCACTTGTAAAGCATTTGTATTGCAATAGAGAAGACCTAAAAGACAGAATTGGTCTTACCAGTGGGTAAAATAGACAACCATTTGGACATGATATAGGTGGGAAGGGGAGGGAGGTATGACTTATGGACTATACTTTTTCTATATCTATGCAATGTCAAGAGATCTAGAGGGAGGTCCCCAGCGTTGTGGGTGGACCCCCTCTGGAAGCTTCAAGGGAAGACATTGATGGGAGCCTCATAGGATGGAAAAGTGTGGTTGGGTGTAAATACATACTACTAGAGGGAATACATGTCCATATATAGGTTCCCAGTTCGACTGTATGAGGGATTATAGATGAAGTGGCTTAGTCATGTAGGAAAAGTGAAGAATAAAAGATGGATATATGAGTGCTGCCCTGAGACCCATAGAATATTAAATTTAAAAAAAATCTACATTTAATATCAAATAAAATAAGTATTTCCATATATATCAATGAAATCTATTGTTTGTCTAATCTATATGTATATACACTATATATTTTATACTTTATATACACATTTACACTATACATACACAGACATACACACCTATATAGTAGAACAAGGAAGAATTATATATCAAACTGCAAAGATTATATATAACTTACTTTTCCTTAAAAATATAATAAATTCAGCATGTGATATTTAATGCTGTCCTACTCATTTGTGGAAGAAAGGCCCCTTATTTTTGTTTTTGCAAGGGCTGGGGTGGGGAGACTGTATCCCAACTTCCCCCTCTCTTTCACTTTCCCTCATTGTAAAAAAGAAAAAAAGAAAAACATATAAATATGTATAGTCAAGCAAAACAAATTCCCACATTGGCCATGAGAACCACAGAATGTTAGAAGACCTAGGTAGTTCTCCAGAGAGATGAGAAGATCCTTTTTTGGCAGATCTATTGGAGGATATGAGTAGAAATTTCATGGGTGAGAAAGCATGGCTGAGTTGGGATCCATAAGAGGTACCTATATTGAAGAGGTCACAGACTTACTAAAATATAAAATTACAAGTGAGGGACCTCAGGCAAGGCCTTCAACTCTAAAATCTCACCTTCTATTTGTTACTGTGTCTGAATTTCTACTATTGGAGATTCATTCCTTTAGGTCCAAAAGACTATGAGTCTTGAAAAGTCACTGGTGAGCACAGCTACTCAAATTCTTTTGAGAAATACTCTTCTACTGAGAAGATCATTCTCTTCAATCTGGGCTGTATATAGTTTTGGGAGAGATAAATATGAATGGTGAAGGAGGAAAGGAGCACTCACCTAGCTAGACAGATCATTTGAATCAACTTTGGCTATTGGTGGAGGGACCGATGTTACAATCCCCCATTAAAAGGCAAAGATTCCTTGGCAAGATAACAGTTTAATTATAAGCAAAAAATTCAGGAAATGTTCAATGATCTCTAATTGAAAATAAGGCCTTAGGTCAGGGATGAAGAACCTGTGGCTTCGAGGCCACATGTGACCCTCTAGGTCTTCAAGTGCAGCCCTTTGACTGAATCCAAATTTTGTTCTGTGAAGTTTGGATTCAATCAAAGGGCCGTACTTGAGGACCTAGAGGGCCACATGTGGCCTCGAAGCCACAGGTTCCCCATCCCTGCCCTAGGGGAATAAACCATAAAACAGGTAACTGTTGGATGGTGCACAATCTGATATGGGCCTTAGAAAGGAAGTTGAAAGTGTGTCAAAGACTGGCTTTGCTTACTTCACAATTTTGTTTAGGTCTAGCCCTGTCCAAAGGAATGGGATCCCATTCCAAGGTAGGATTATAGACTTCAGTGACAGACTATGGGAGAGATTTTTGAACAGAGGAAACTTTCAAAGTCCCTTCCAGCTTTAAAATTGTATTTACTTTAAAAAGAATATGCTTTTAACTTTGATAATAAAATAGAATTTGATTTTTCTCTTGCTCTGAATGGGTGGGGCAAGGGAAACAGACTATGTGAAGTATCAGCTCAGAAACTTTCATAGCCTTGCTATGGTTGTGAATACTGTGTCTCTGTTTTTGACTTATGTTTGTGGCCTCTGCTGAGATGCACATATCTTCATTTAAGGGATTACATAAATCCCTAAAGAGCTGTGGGCAGGCATGTCTGCTGAAAGCACAATAGTACTTTTCTCATGTGGCTCGACACTGGTGTCGTCCCCCCCCCCCCCACCAAAGGGCTGGTTTTGGCATTCTACTAAATAGCTGTTTGGTCTTGATTTTCCAGGCTTCAATTTTCCTAACTGTGGAGTAGGGTGGGTGGGGGTTGGGTAATGGATTATATTAAGCAAAGTACTTCCATGGAATGGGAATCAGATAAAACATAAACATTTTGAACAATCCTTTTATAGTCTGCAGATTGAGATTCCCTCATACAACTGTCAAATAGTTTGTGCGTAAAGTCAAAATATGTCTACCATGTAAGCAGGCAGCAAGCAGTATTGGCAGGACTAAGGAGAGAAACAAATTCCCTCCTAGTGGCCATGGCAGCACCATCACTCAGCATTTCTCCATTGTGCTTAATTGGTTATTAATTGGTAAATTGCCTGACAGGAGATAGAAGACAGCAGAAGAGTCAGTTCTTTGTTGGTTACCTGTTTGATTGAGGCCCCTTTGGTGTCCTAGGGCAAGGCATTTACAGCACAGGTGCTGTATACTTGGCAGGCATAGGATTTGCTCAGAGCCATGTGTCCAAGGGGATTCCTCTGTTTGCAGTAATGGGAGTTTTTGTTTTTGTCATTTTTGTGAGTTCTGTGTCTCCCTGGGCTCCCATGCTACTGAGTATGGCCTAGGGAAGATTGTCCAGTCTGGTTGTGTAAAAAGGAAAGATGCAGTCTTCCGGCAGGAGAACCCAGGTAATCTTCATACACCAGTAGTCAGAGATGAAAAAACATTTGGAGCTAGTCAGATCCCAATTGGTACAGAGCAGTGATGAAACCTAGTTGTGGACCTTGCTCTGCTCATGATGTATCTGATAGCCTATTCTGTCTTTGCTTCTGAGAACGCACATGGTGGAAGTAAGCAGTTTCCTCTCAGAATTGACTACCTCTTGGATACTTTCCAGCTCTAAAATGATGATGCTTTACTGGAACAAAGGACAGAAGTGGGGCAGAAGGGTAGGGAGAAGGAATTACACTTGTGTTTTCATTGGTATGGGAATCCTTCCTCTACAAATGCAGGTTGGCACCTTGTCTGCAACTTGTAGTCTTGGAGGAGGGCTTCTTAACTTGGGGCAATTTGGTAGTCTGTGGTAGGTTTCAGGGGAAGATCTTTGAACTTGGGTAGAAAAATTACATCTTTATCCTCTAATTGAAAGGTAGCATTTCCTTCAATTTTGAATCAAAAATATTTTGAGGGGGCAGCTAGGTGACACAGTGAATAGAGTTCCTGCCCTGGAGTCAGGAAGGACCTGAGTTCAAATCCAGCTTCAGACACTTGACGCTTACAAGCTGTGTGACCCTGGGCAAGTCACTTAACCCCAATAGCCTCACCAAAAAGCAAAAACAAACAAACCCCCCCCTAAATATTTTGAGAAGGTATCCATAGTTTCAACAGATTCCAAAGGGTCTCATGACACAAAAAGGATAAGGATTCCTATCTGAGAGCATTGACTCCCCGAGGAGTTAGGGTCATCTAGCTAAACTGCATCAGAAGCAGAACTTGAAGGATCATCTAGCTAAAACACATCAAGAAGGGTCTTCCTGGTTCTGAGGTTGACTCTCTAGCCACTGCATCATGCTGCTTTGTGAGCGTTGGGGTGGGAATTGGGATGGACAGGGAGACAAATATGTCAGGATACCCACTGAATAACAAAAATTCCAGTGACAGCAACTCAAAGATGAGATTAAAAGGTAATGGAAAAATAGGATCTTATTTATAAAAATGTGTGACTTTTCAAGAATGTGGGAATTTCATGAAACTAAGGAAATTTAAATAATGTTTCATCCTAAGAACTTCTATTAGCTGAGAAACCTTCATGCTCAGAGTCACAGGATCATAAATTTCAAGGTGGTTGGGAATTCTGAGGTCATCTAGTCTCTTTACAGAAAGGAAACTGACCCCCATTGAGGCTAAGTGACTTATATGAGGCCACACAGAATAAGGAGAACTGTATTCAAACCCAGGTTTTCTAACTCCAAATCCAGTGCATCATAGATTTAGTCCTTCTCCTGCTTATCCTCACTCTCCTAGGACCTAGAGCATGACTTTGCTTCTTGGGTGCACAGATAGAACAGTTTACCTTGGTCTATGCTGAGTAACATGGGAACCTCTAAATCTGACCAACACTCTCTTGGAGTATCAGCTGTGCATTTGGCAGGCCTTAGATTTGATCACAGCCATGTGTCTGGGGGACTTCATCCATATGAAATTGTCTGAGAATTCTTTTCTAGGACATAGAAAGTGCTTCTCTTTATTCTCTATTTTTACTTATCTCATTCTGCACCATGCTGAACTCACTTACCGTTTCCATTCTGTTGATTTTCATAGTGATTTTCCCCTCATCAACATCAGATCCACCCCCCCCCCAACTGTGGTTAAGGAGTTAGTGAGTTGCTTTACTTCCATTTTTGTCATTCCCCCTCCAGGAGAAAGCAGTGTGACAGAAGATGTGCAAGAACATTGTCAATGAGGTGATTCTCATTGAATGAATAGATGTTGAAATTGCTGTCCTTTGACCTGAAGAGCCAATCCCTGCACCAGAAAGTGAAGCAAATGACATTCTATAGCCAAGAGCTAGATTTTTCTCTCAGGGACCTCAATAATTATCCAAGAAGATCTTGGGCTTCAGAAAAAACTCCTATCAATAGGATTGTACGTATATTTTTGTCTTAAAAATATTTGTGATAAATAATAGATAAAACATACCCAGATCGAGAACTAGTTTTCTATTTTATGATTTTGTGACTTATAAGATTGAAGGATCATAGATTTCAGACAAGAAGAGCTTCCAGATCCTTTGTTTTACACATCATAAAGTGACAAATGGAAGACAGAATTTTAAAAATGTAAGTCATATGTTTTGGTATATGGAAGGAATTTGACTTCTTGGTAGTTTTTTTAATTTTAAAATTTTTGTACTAGTATCATACTCCCTGCTTGGTGACCCAAGAGGCATACATATATGCCAATCTTAGGATCATTCTATTACTGTCTCTCTATCCCCTAGTTTCTTGCATTATAGTGCATAAATCCTCCCTTTTGTCCCGATTTCCCACCATGCTCCTGTGAGACAATCTTTATACTGTCAAAGCTCATCCTGTTCCCCAACGTCAGGCTTAATCATTTGTATTGACAAACCTGGCCCCCATTTTACTTGCTTTGGATTGATTTCACTCTTGCTGATTTATAACCAGTGTCTTCAAGTGTGATTTCAATAGTAATAAATATTATATTCCTCCTCAAATCATTTCCCAGAGTAGGTTAAAGCTCCAGGTCTGGAGGTGCATCCTCATTTCCCTGGGGAATGAATGAATGAAAAGAATTTATTAAAGATTTACTATGTGCCAAACAGTAGGAACACAAATAAAAAAATCAATATAGTCTCTGCCCTCAAGAAGCTTACATTCTAACAGGAGACAAAACATATGAGGGACAGGTGGTCAGGGAAAGGCATCTTTGAAATCAAGGTTGAACCTCCTATAGCTACTTGACATTCCTCTTTCCATAGGGCCAATGGGTCAGAAGATCATGGGAACATGGATTTAGAGCTGGAAGGAAATTTTAAAACTATCTAGTCCAACTCACTCATTTTGCAGGTGAGGAAACTAAGGCCCAGAGAGAAGTTACTTGCTTAAGGTTACACAGATGGTGAGTAGCAGAGCTGAAATCTGAACACAGGTTCTTTGATTCCAGATCTAATACTTTTTCCACTCTACCTGAGCCAATAGATGTTTTTGTTAAGGACAATCATCAGGGCCTGCAGCAAGAATACTCATGGAGGAAAAGGGTGCTGTCCAAGCCATGATCCAAGAGAGAATGAACCAGAGGTTATGGTTGCTCAGCCCAAGCTGATTGAGAAAGCCAGTCCTAATGGGGAAGTGGGAGATGGCAATGCGGTCTGAAGCAGTGACCTAAAAAACAGAGCACAAACTGAGGAGAAACACACAGAGAAGCAACAGGTGGCAGTTTATCTCAGGCAGCTTCCTTAGGCAAGAGGGCAAGGTTCAGCTTAAGTGCTCTCTTTTCTATACAACCTTCCCTGATCTCAGCTCCCCTCACCCCTAAATCTCTACTCCACTTGGTAGTAAATATTTCCTTTTGGATGTCACGTAGAATTTGGTTTGCAACTCGCTTAGATACAAGATGATCATTATCATATGTGTCTCTACCTCTGTATCGTTGTCTGTGTCTTCCTTTGTCCATCTATCCTTTCTAGTCGCTCAGATAAGAAAAGAAAGAGGAAGGATATTGTTCCCCTATGTTATTGAATATTTCTTCTTCCAGCACCTTACGCAAAGGTATTTGATCAATGCTGGTGAAGTTGAAATTGGATAGTTTATGGTGTGGGGGCTCAAGTTCATCACTCCCTGAAGTTCATACATCTTCAGGCCCTGGGAGGCACAAAGGCCATGAATTACAATAGCTGACCACATAGGGACGTCTCTGACGCTACTGGGCTTGAAGGAAGAGCATTAAATTGATAGAATGGGGAGGGAACAAGGTAATCTGAAGATGTCATCTTGTCCATTTGATTAATTTCTAGATAAGACTTCCTCTAAACTACTCCCAGAAATATGGCTATCTATTTTACAAACTAAGAAACTTGTTTAGAAGAAAGCAATTATAAATAAATGGCTCCAATTCCAGTGTTTTGGAAAAGGATGCCTAGGTAGGGAAGCAGTAATAGTTATTTGTTGCCAAGTCAGAATGCTTATATTTCCCACTTGCCCCCGTGTTTTTCTAGTTTCCTATTGATTTTTTTCATTATTTTAAAAAACACTACACATTCTGAATCTCTAGGATGTCCCTGGGAGCAGACAGAGTCAGTATTGGTCAGATTTAGAGGCTAGAAATGCCAATAGCATCCTTTTGAGATGCCAAGTTATTACTTGTTATTGTAATAACTGTTAAGTTAAATAAAAAAGAACTATGTGAATTTGTTGTTTGACAAATTACAGATGGCTTTTATTTATTTCAACTTTGCTCTTGTAATAAAAGCTATTCTATTTAATTATTAATTTGTCTGTTATTTCTGGTAATTCTAGGCTATAAATAACTATTAGCAGAAAAATACCTTCCAACCACTGAGGATTTTTTTCCCCTACTGGTTCCTGGTAGAACTATGTATACACACCCACTCACTCTCTCTCTCTCTCTCTGTCTCTCTCTCTGATTCTCTCTCTCTCTCTCTCACACACACACACACACATACACACAGAATATACACACATACTTACATTTGGTCTGAATAAATATAATACTTAACCATTGGTGATTTGATGTGAAGATTGAATTTAAATGGCAATTTCCTTGGGACTTATTAGGAAAAAAAGCACTACCTTTTTTTGGGAGGAGTTGATTATTTTTCTGTTGTAGTTAATGGGTTACAGTTACATAGCACTTTGTGGTTTGCAAAGTACTTTTCTTGAAATTATACTGGATTAAGTGGCTAGTAAGTGGCAGAATCAGTCTTATGAATCTGTCTGGTGTCTTTTCCATTATGCTATACTGACTAAATAATCAAAGTCTTATGGCATTATAAGGGCTAACAAGGACATGACCAGAAGTGACTTGTTCATTAAATTTAACTGTGATTGTTAAATTATTTGCAAATTAAAAATAATTAGCTGGTAGATATGTCCAAGTGTTTCTAGGACTGATTCTCTTATAACTTCTTCCCCTTACATCCCCACCCCCCTGCCAGCCTAATCATCTCCATTTCTATAATTATAGAATTTTAGAACTACAAGTATAAATGCCATTATTTTGTACTTCTGACTCTTATTTCTTACTCCTTCCCCATTTCCAGAAAAAGTCTTCTAAAAATTACTCATTACTCTAAACACTCAAAGTGGGGTACAAAGTACAATGGTATGTATGAAAAACATGTCACAATAGTAATTTTCTTGGTTTGGGGAATAAAGATGCCACTCATGGTCACATGGAACTATCTACTTACTTCATGGTTAGGAACTTTTAAAACTATAGGAGCCCCAACTAGAACATTTATCTTTAATAGTTAGTCAGTTGGCACAGTTATTTCAAAGCAAAGGTTTTTATTGAAAAAAATAGTAAGAACAGTGGCTATAAAACATTCTTTTCATAAACCTGGGATGCTACCTCTCATAAATATGCACAGTATAAGCAGGAAAAGTGGGCACACACATAAAGTGAAGTGGTAGAGAGACATGTACACAGGAAATGCACACTGCCAAGGAAAATCACACCTTCAGCATCTTAGGGTCCCAATGAGCAAATAAAATTTTGTAAATAAATATTTGTAAAGCTCTTAGCATAGCTCCTGGTACACAATAGGTGCTTAATAAATGTTTCATTCCTTTCCCTTTCTGCAATGTCTTTTTTCATTTCATGGTGTCCTCACTCTGTTCCCCATGGGCTAAATATGTCTGTTGGGTAGGCCTGCTCCTCTCAGGAGCTAACCTCAACTCTTCAGTTGAATTCTCAGGACTTCCTCTCTGTTGGGCACAATGCTTTCTCTAAAGTAAGAGATGTAGGTGGAGGAGAAAAAGGAATATCTTATGAGGTCCAGTTCTCATCTACCTTTCTAGCCTTATTTCATAGTACTCCCCTTTCATGAACTCTACATTACAGCCAGACTGGAGTACTAGCCAGTCATCAGGTATGATCCTCTATGAACCACCTCTGTACATCCTCACAAATAATTTACCATTCCTGGGATGAACTTTCCCTTCATCTCCCCCTCTTATCTCTCTTCAAGGCTCAACTCAGATACCGCCTCTTTCACGAAACATTCTCTCATCATACTAGTTTAATTCAACTCAATGTGACAAACCTTGTCAAAGAGACTACCTTGTTTAAGAAACTGTGATAGGCTCCAGGGACGCAAAAAAACCCCCAAAAAACAAACAACTGTTCCTGTCCTCAGTGAACTTACATTTTACTGGAGATACACAGATAAGTAAAGAAAAGCATGCATAAAACTGCAAAGGATATATAAAGACATAATAGCTTGTGAATTAAATCAGTAGAGGTCTCATATAGGAAATAACATCTCAATTGAGTTTTAAAGAAAGCATAGGTAAGGAAGGAGTACAATCTAGACGTTAGGGACCCCCTGTGCAAAAACATAGAAGCAAGAGAGAATTTATAAGGAATAGCAAATAAAACTTTTTGATTGGAAGAGAGAGAATATTTAGACAAGAGCAAGATGAAATAAGACTGGAAAGGTAGGTTGGACCCAGACTGTGGAATCCTTTGTATGTTAGGCACTAGGTAGCTATTGAAGATTTTTGAGTAGAAAAATGGCAATGTCAGATTGTTTTTAGATGGACAGTTTGGAAACTATCGGGAAGATGGAATAAAGAGGGGTAGAGAATGAAAGCAAGGAGGAATTAGGAGGTTATTGCTATAGTTGAGAAGAGAAATGATGAGGGCCTGAACATGGGTAGCATTTGAGGGAGTTGAGAAAAGGAGACAAAATGATTTCTTCCTTGGAAATTGAAACCATTTTGACTTACCTTCAGAATTGATGAAGCTTAGAATGGAGATGAAAAAAATATTGTTTCAACCTTGGGTGAAGAGTTGAGAAGCAAGACTTGATTTGGCCATAAGTTGTAGATGGTACCTCATAACACAGGTCTTTCCTGATCTTTCTCTATGCCTTCCTTTCTTCCCTCCCAACAGGACATGAGAGCAGCAGCTTTTTGGTTCAACTCCCAACCTTGTTTCTCCAAGAAGACTATTTTGACTCTACTTCTTGTTCTTGCTACTCTTCTCTCTTGGAAGATGGAACAGCTGGGGTCATATCATCTCAACTTTCCTGTGGAGAATCAGTTAACAAGCATTTGCTAAGCATTTCCTATATGCTAGGCGTTAGGCTAAGTGCTGGATAGTGTTGGATAAAAAACTACTTTTTGTTGGACAGAGAACTGTCAATCATTTCCTCTCCTTTTTGTTTCTTTCTGCTAGGAATGAAAAAGTTTGCATGGCCTTGTGTCAAGGAAAGTCCATCTCAGGCCAAGAGAAGTTATCTGTTATCATCTAGTTTTCAGAAATAGTTTTCTGCCTTATATTTTAAAATGCTTCTATTTTCTTTACATGGCAATGATATTTTACAAATTTCTCTATTTGTACTGAGCTAGGAATTTTCCTTGATACCAGTCTATTTACTTGATAACTCTGAATTTGTACTAAATTTGTACATTTGTTAATTTAATTAAGAATTTTTATCTCTTTCAAACAAAATCATCTTTAACTAGTGGGGTTTCATTAGTCCTGAATTGGTCTGAGGGGTAAAAATCCTTCACATTCTCCTGGCCCAGTTATTTTTTCAGCACTAGCAGCAGTGTAGCTGTCAAAATCGTGGTCGTTTAAGGGTCTGAAGAACAACTGGACAGATGGTTCTCTGATAAGAGGATGGAGCAGATACCGGTGTGCCATGATTTGTCCTTAGTCTACCTGGTTTTAACAATGTTATGTGGGATCAGAAGGAATAGATTATAGAAAAATTCCATTTCTTCCACCCAACTTACCTATATGGATTAAAATACATGAATTCAAGCTTATTTTAGGACTGTTTTATAGATTTATGTTCATAAGGGTAAGTAATTTTATAACTGCTTGCAGAGATCATATGAGTATTGTGATTTTAACCAAACATCATAATGAGTCATTATATTATAAAACAATGTTTTGTTAGATACATTAGCATAATAGTAATAAAATGGTTTATATTTATGTAGCACTTTGGAACAGTTAGATGGCTCAGTGGATAGAGCACCAGGCCCGGAGTCACAAAGACTCATCTTCCTGAATTCAAATCCTGCCTCAGACACTTACTAGCTGTGTGACCCCGAACAAATCACTTAACCATGTTTGCCTCAGTTTCCTCATCTATAAAATGATCTGGAGAAGGAAATGGCAAACCACTCCAGTATCTTTTTCAAGAAAACCCCAAATGGGGTCACAAAGAGTTGGACACAACTGAATAATAATACAAAGTACTTCAGGGTTACAAATTGCTCTGCAGATATAATTTCATTTCGTTCTCACAATCTGGCTGTAGTGTAGGATTATTTATTTGTTTATTTATCTTTACTGAACTTGTGATTTCACTGGTAAAGGAGACTTTCAGTGAGGAAACTCCCTCTGCATCTTCACTGCTATTTAAAGTCTTTGATAGTTCCCTGGGGGCACACAGCCATCAGAGGTAGAGTTTGAGCCAGGTTTTTTTTTTTTTTTTTCCTGATTCCAAGGCTGGCTCTCTCCCTACTATTTCACAGTTTCTCTTTAAGCCTGCAGAGTTTGGTATTCCCGTACAGTATTTTATCCAAATACTGACCAGGTTTGTCTCTGTTTAGCTTCTGAGGTCAGATGAGAATGTGTGAGTTCAGAGTAGTCTGTCCATAGATGTGAGTTAAGTAGGCAAGTGTGATTATCCCCATTTTACATACGAGGAAATTGAGTAACAGAGAGGTTAAATAAGAGGTTAAGTAGATTGGCCAAGATTTCACAACAAGCAAATGGAAGAGCTCTAGAATTCAAAGATACATCTTCCAACCTAGATTCATTATTCTTGCCTTTATACCACAACATCCTATTGGGCAGGGTATGAACATATCTTAAAATCAAATTATAGCTGTTTTTAAAAAATGTTGAATCTATAGTTGTACATTAAGGATTATCATGAATACCCTCTGAGTCTGATCAACTCCACAACCTTCATTCTGAATATAACAGCCAGTCATTCTAGTTTGGTATAATAAAGTTTTGAAAGACAGGACAAGGCGATCAAGGCTTTGCCCAAGGGTGGGGAATTAAAAGGGCACAAATTGCCATCCCAGAATGCTCTTCTACAAACTGAACCAGTCCTTGGGGAAATCAGCCTTATTTTGCAGTTTATGGTGCTTTATTGTGTCCTGGAGCGGGCATAATTCTCTACCAATAGCACTCCAAGTGAATAGACTGTTACCCTCTTCCTCTCAGTAAATCGTGAGAGCCTCGGCTTCTTGGCCCTACCCATTCCATCTTCTCTCCTTGGTGGCCAGAGGAGAAGAAAAACCACCACTCCACAACACTCCTGACATCTTGCCTGGCCACAACAACTGCTAGTTATAGCTCTTTCAAAATATATCAGATATCAGCCACAAAAGTCATTATTGGCCTGTGTGTTTAGGTCCCCCAAGACATCATGGTGGGCCTAGTGGAAAGCAAGTGTTGGGATCCAAGAGATATGGGTAGATATGACAGACTGTAGCATTTTGCCAGTGATGATATATGCCCAAGTAGTGGAATAAATGACAGTATAAATGACAGGCTGATGGACAGTCTGAGTCTTTGAGTCACAAAGTCAAAAGACCGAGGGGAAGACCCCCTACACATTGAGTGGGTCCCCTCTGCAAGAGATGGGGAGGATGTGGATAAGAGTCACATAGTATAGATGGAGGTGATCTGCATCATCAAAGAGAGCAATCATTTTGATTCACTAAAGTATTCTTCAAATTTCAGAGATTGGGCTAGGCAGCTAGGTGGGATAGTTGATAAAGCATATGGCCTACAGTCAGGAAGGCCTCAGTTTAAATCTGACCTCAGATACTTACTAGTTGTATGACCCAGGGCAAGTCAGTTCTCCTCTTTGTGTCTCAGTTTCCTCATCCCAGAGCTGTTGTGAACATCAAATGAGATCATAATTGTAAAGTGCTTAGCACGGTGCTTGACACATAGTAAGCACTATATAAATATTAGCTATTATTGTTGTTGCTGCTGCTGTTATCCAACCTTGTGCAGAATGAAGGGAGAGTCAGTCAGAAGATTTTCTTATGTAGTACATGGAGAAAAAAGATTAATGGTCCTGCCACCAGGAATTAGACTTATTCTCTTAGAGTTGTGTTTTCCCCCAAATTCAGAACCAGCCCTCCATCCGAAAGGAATTATGGTCTCTTTCATTTGTTCTCTATATATCATTCTGAGTCATGCAATTCCCATATAGAGATTTTATTTATTTAGCTAAATATCGGCTGGCCTTCCTGGGACAGCCTCATTTGATGAGTTTCGAACTGTTGTGTGAATCCAAGGGGCAGGATTCTCATAGAGTATTGCTCTAATAGATTTAAAGTCATACCATCCACTCCACACACAGCACTTTTAGTCAATACACTAGATAATTAGGTGGTGCAATGTAAATGTTTTTATGCAGTAACAGAACTTCTTTAGATATTAAAATGGATTTAAAAATCATATTGTTAGCTGTTGCCTTAATGTGTTGGATTGGTTATTATAATTAAGCATTTAGAATTCTTATTTTGACTATTACTTTATGTAATCATACTAGGGAATTATATTCCCTTATATTTTTAAAGTGCCTTCTTCTATACTGTTATTGTATATGGAGGGAGGATGGTATAATGACAGAGCCTTGGATAAGGGATCAGAAGGCCTAGGACCTAGTTATTCCTCTTGCACTTATTAGCAAACTTCATTTTAGTGATTAACACACATTTTCCTATCCATAGACTTTCCTGGTGCTTGACCAAGAATAGCATTGTACTTCCTATTTTGGATGCCTGGACTCTATCCTCAGTTTTGCAAGTAACTAACTATGGGACCTTGGACTCAATGAGCTTTAGTTTTTTCCATGTGCAAAATAAGGGCACCTGTCCTGCTTTGTCTCACAGGTTTTTCTTCTTTTTTTTTGGAGAACAACATGAGCATGTACGAAGTCAGCTATTGAGACAGAATCAGTCTTAATGACACCTATGTTTTAACATTGCTCAACCTTTGGGTACTGTGCTCAGCCAGCCACCAGGAAAGAGTAAAGGCCTATCTCTGGCAGATTAA
This sequence comes from Vombatus ursinus, assembly GCF_900497805.2. Classification (NCBI taxonomy): domain Eukaryota; kingdom Metazoa; phylum Chordata; class Mammalia; order Diprotodontia; family Vombatidae; genus Vombatus; species Vombatus ursinus. Next base: position 27,255,983 of record NW_020955033.1, read on the forward strand.
GCCCATCATTTGAGGACTAATACTATCTCCTAATGATGCTGTAATGGAGAGGAATTGAGGTGACACTAATCCCACTTCCTCATTGAGAGGTCTACCAACAGGATTGTCTTACCCTTAGGTGAAAATTGTTTTATTCCTGTCTATAAAAGCACCTCACAGTTGGAATACAGTCTTGGCCTGACCCCAACTGCTTGATGCCTTGGTATGCCAATAAACTCCTTTTGTCTTATTTCCTGAGTTTGCCTTTAATTGACCAGAGTGAGGCCCAAACCAGGATTTTCTTTTAACAAGCATTAGCTCATATGAAAGTATTTTGAAACAATAACAAGCTATTGCATATAGTATCCAATAATACTATTGGATATTGATATTGTACATTAAAGTTCACAAAGTGTTTTATGTAAATTATCTTATTTGTCTTCACATGAGTCCTGTGAGGTAGGTGTGACATGTATCCTTATTGCCATTTTGTAGATGAAGTAACCAGGGTGACAGAGATAAAGTGACTGGCTCATGGTCACACAGCTAGGAAGTTTTGGAGGTGGTATTTGACTGTAGGTCATTCCTGACTCTTAAGTCCTGTGCTCTTTCTATTGCAGGTCCTTCTTAATTAATCCATAAGTTTTTCTATCCCCAATTTATAGATAAAGAAATGAAAGATACCAGGAAGGTGGATGTGAGAGTAGTTCTACAAAAGTAGCTTGAGGTTTTATGGGAGGTATGAACATGAATCACATGTTCTCTCCCTTTCTTCCTCTCCCTCTTCCTTCCTCCCTACCTCCCTTTATCGTTGCAGACTAGTATCTGCTCAGCAGTATCTTTAGTCTAGTCTTTATAATCTTAGAGAGCTTTCTAAGATTCTTAGAGATTAAGTGAGTTTGGGGAGGGTGAGAAGGCAGGGTGGAGGGGTGGTTTGTGCTTCCATACTATACCATGGGAGGGGTTTCCGCATTGATGAGATCATAGGTGCACTGAATGAGAGACTGAAACATTCTTGAGCTCCTCTTCATATGCTATTTCACTAAATGTCCCTGCCTTGAGCTAATTGTGTGTAAATAGATCGTGGGGTACTCACGAATTATCTTTTTGAGTGGATGTGAACACAAAGAGTACTTTGACCCTGGATAACTATTCTGTGAGATGATGTCATATAAGCTACACAGGTTTTCATAAGGCGGAAAATACTGGGAACCTGAAGTAAAGGCAGAACAGCAGATTGGAGGGAGGGGAAGGAGTCTGGGGGAGATTTTTAAAAAAATCTCTGACAT
>NW_020955033.1:27257260-27274853 GCF_900497805.2 Vombatus ursinus
CCCCATTAACTGTAATTAGCTTAACATTAAACATCAGTATAAACAATCATATTTTCTCAAAAGTTATTTGTATTTAAATCAGTTGATTTCATGCAAAATAAAGAACTGCTTGCTAATAGATTTTCACATGGCAGCACTATATGTAATTGAAAAAAATGGAAGCAACCTAAATGTCCAATGACAGGAGAAATGGTTAAACAAATTGTGGCATGTTAATATAATGGAATATTAATAAGAAATAATAATAATAGCTAGCATTTACATTGGGCTTTAAGGTTTGGAAAGCATGATATATCTTATCTCATTTAATCCTTACAACAATCCTTTAATCTGGGTGCTATTATTATTATTATTATTATTATTATTATTATTACCATTTTAAAGATGTAATTGAAAGAGGTTAAGTATTTTGTCCAGTCTCCCACAGGTAGTGTCTGAGGCAGGATTTGAACTCAAATCTTCCTGACTCCATTTCTAGCAGTTTTACCCACTTTACCATCTAGCAAAACTGTGCTTAATTACAAAGAAAACTAAAAAAAAAAACCAACCCAACCTCTACTGATTTTTCTAACTCCTACAGAGAAAGTGGTCTGCCTTGAGAGTTGCTCATATGCCCTAATATTTCCTATTTATTCCCATGTATGAGCTGGTACCAACCACCAGACACATTTCAGGGAGAGAATTGTTAACATACAAAGGCCTTTGAACACAGAGAACTCACTTCTGCTATCTTTCATATTGCGTAAATTTGATGCCTAATGCCAACTTTACCAAGTACAGTAGACCATGGTATGATTTAAGGTCTAAACTTTAAATTGGAATCCTTGAACTAGTTATAGTTATGATGTGGAATGAGTGAGTGTTTGGATAGATATTCATATAAGCTCCTTGAGGGCAAAGACTTTCATTTTGTCTTTGTATCTCCATCACCTCAGATGATGCCTGCATAAATGCTTGTTAATGAATTGACTGATTGAATTAAGGCTTGAAAAATCTATATTTATTTCTTTTACAAGGAGGACAACTGAAACCAACCTGCCAGCATAGGCCTCAATGGGGTGTGAATGGATAGCATTCCACTCTAAATATCTAAAGTCTCTAAAGGCAATTCTGATGTAATTTTTTCTACCCTTCCTGATACAACTCTGCTTCTGAAAATGTATCATATGGTCATAGACTTAGAGCTGAAAGGAACTTCAGAGATCACCTAGTCCAGAGCTACCTAAACTGTGGGTCAACACCCCATGGGATGGAGACCCACAGTTTAAGAAGTGTTGAAGGGATCAAGAGTGGAAAAAGTTTAAGAAGCCCAGAATTCTAATCCAATCCCTTTATTGTCCAGATGAGGAAACTGAGTTCTAGTGAAGTGATCTTGCCTAAGGTCATACTGGTAGTAAACAGTAGAGTTGGAATTTGAACCCAGGTCCTCTCACTTCAAATTCAGTATTTTTGTCATTGTATCACATGCCTCCTTTTCCTAGGAGAAGAGTACCAGAAAGAGGGGAGCATTAAAGGAAAACAAGTATCCTTTTGAGCTAAGTGAAATAGTAATCACTGGCATCCATGGCATCTTCAGCCTTTATATGCTTTGGGTCAACAGGCGCATAGGTCCTACTGCCTCTCACATTCTTGGAACTCTCATTTTTCACATCAAACATGGCAATTCTACCATCTTGAATTTGAAATTCACATACCCACAAACAGCCACAATATATTCTATATGGTTCCTATAGACATTGCCTAAATAACAAAAAGCTCTAGGCTCCCAAGATCTTAAAGTTGAGAGGGAATTTTGAGATCTAGTCTATATTTTGAGCTAGAATTGAATCTGGGGTGTGAGAACTACCTAACTAAACTATCAAAGGGACAGATGAAATATATACCCCATAGCTTGGTGTGATGGATAATGTTGGCTTTTGAGTCAAGAAGACCTAAGTTCAAATCCTGCCTCAGATACTTAATAGCTATATGACCTTGGACCAGTCACTTACTTTCTCTGGGCCTCAGTTTCCTCATCTACAAAGCAAAAGGGCAGGACCCAATGACTTCTAAGGTCTCTTTTGGATTTAAATCTCTTATCAAAATAGGGATAATAATAACATCTACTTCATAGGGTTAAGAGGATCAAGTGAGAAAATACACATAAAGTGCTTTACAAGCCTTAAAGAGCTAGCATATATACATGCTAGCTATTGTTATTATTATTTTTATATGTGATGATCCAATCAAAACAACATGATGTGGTTAAGGCACCTATGTAGAAACATGTGTGAGCACACTTCCCTCTCTGAGGCTGCAGAAAAGTTCTCTGGTTATATCATCACGCTGCCTTCCAGCAAAAGCTCCATCTCCAGATGCTTTATGCTAGATGTTGGGTCATCTCCGCTCCGCTCCATGTCCCCACACAATGAAGATGGCTCTAAATGCATCAGATACTGCGTTCACTTCTCCCTGCTACCATCTACTGGTCCTCAGCTATATAATCCTCCTTCGATGATGACTGCTGCTGTCTTTTTCCATCTACTAGGATGCAACTGTCAAAAGCCTGTTCCTTTACAAGGACAGTATAGTTCTGTCTTACTGGGGAATACAGTTGGTCAGGTTGATTATCCTAAATTTGTTCTAACCATGCTGTATCACAGGACCCCAGGACCTACACCAAAACTTGTCAGGTGGTTCTATTGTAAATTTTGACTGACCTGTCTTGAAACACAGACCAAATTAAGGGTTGCATGAAAGACATCCATTGTGTAATGAAGGTAAAGGGCATCACGGTGCCGGGTAGGATAGGATCCTAAAGCTTTCTACTGCTCCAGGTAGTTCTTCTCCAGCTAAGCCCTGCCTAGCTTCTACATCAGTGGAATTTATCTTTAAAAAGTTCCATCTGAGGGCTTCTTCCCAACATTTGAGAGTGCTTGCCGCAGACACCAGAATTGCTATTTATAGCTCGGCTTACAGGGCATCTGACTTATTATATAAAGGATCTCCTTGGGCAGTAGTTCCCAAATTTTATGTAATAAAGTCCCTACTTTTTACATAAAAATTGTTGCATACCCCCACTTTTTATAAAATAATATACGCAAATAATTTGCTTAGCTTACATTTTATTCAAATAAAATTAAAAATTATCATACTTTGTATCAACATGCAAAGAAGTATTGAATGTTCATTAAAATAACAATTTGCAAAGATTTCTTACTGATAAAATTATTACAGTTTTAATATTTATAATTAATAATGATGATAGCAACATTAATAACATCAATAATAAATGTTTAGAGGCAGCATGGCAAAGTGCTGACCTCAGAATCAAGACAAATACAGTTCAAGGCATGCCTCTCACATCAACCACCTATGTGGACAAATCACTTAATCATTTAGTGCTCTGGTAACTAAGGCATAAATTGCAGAGTAGGTGCCATCTGTGTTGAGGGGGTTTTCCTAAGAAGGAATTCTCTATACCACTAAAGTTAATTATTGTTGTAGCAACTTGACAAATTGTCCACAAGGCCTGAAGTCAATAGAGATCAAAATGGAAGCTTTAACCTGCTCCATTCTTCTGACCTGGCTGGAGCCAGTTTGACCCTCATTAGGCATTTGGGGACCCTCAGACCATGGGAGCTCCCTTTATTGGTGCTGGATATAGTGCAGACACAATCAGCTTTTAGCCCTACTACAGCTCAGAACTCCTGAAAATTCAAGCACAATTTAAGCATTTCACAGCCTTAGCCTCCTGGCAGCAAGGACAACAGGTGAAAAGTAGGCTATCATTAACTTCTACACAAAAATTGTGTAACCTTGAGTCTATACTCTTAAGGTTCAAAGGCAGCAAGCAGTACAGAGACACTACTCAGGTCAGGAACCACTACCCATGATAAGCGGGTGGGGCAGATAGTATGTACATTAAGAAGAGACATGCACCAGCTCAAACTGGCCCTATTTGCTCTGAATTGACTGTTACAGCAAATTTGCTGTGTTGCTTTCATTTTTGTTGACCTCGATTTGAACTTTGTTTTCATTTTTAAAAAGTAAATGTATTCATGAATTGTACTTTAAAAATCCAACAACCTTATCCGTTGCTTTGTACCTGCCTTACCAGACCTTTTGATCCAGCCAGAGAACGTGTGTCACAGTTTGGGAAGCTCTGCCAGGGAGTCTCACGCTACATGGCCACAATGCTATATCCAAACATCCCTTCCATGAAATAATCAACCCACTAACTCAGTGATTCACCTCTGAATAATCAAGGATAATCTGTATTTTAGATCTAATTACTGATTTCATTTAGCATGTGTTTAGTATGCACACAGTTGGCTTAGCAATCCAATTAATTAGATGTGTAACTTGATTTACCTAAAAGAAGATTTAGTGTGTACTTGAAAATACCTCTACCAGTAGCTATGGTGCATGACTAATCTTCCCCATTCTCTACCACGGTTCTTACATGTCTTGTTTCTCTCATCTTTTTGCTTAGTGTTTTGGTTTGGCCTTAGTTTCTGTTCTTCATTCTTGATTTGCTTTCATCTCCTTACTCTTCCTTCTACTAAAGAAACCTGGAGGCAAAAGATCTGCAGGATGTCAGGAAGGAGCCTGAGGGATTCTTTGCAGCAAATAAGGGAAAAGATCTCCTATTTCTTAAAGAAACAGTGCATCTATATTGAAAATAAAATGAAATACAATATCTTACTTAGACCTAACTTCAATGAATGTTTCCTTTTTTGCTACCTGTATTAGAGATGTGTGTGAGTGTGTGAGTGTGTGTGTGTGTGGGGGGGGGGGTTGGGAGAGGAACCAATAAGCAAAAAACAATAGCTCCAGGAAAAAAGTAGGGTTCAAAACAACTATTTCTGAAAGGTTTTTTTTGAGGAGGGTATAAAAGGAGTCCTGAGGGCTTCCCCAACAAAATGAACATTTTCCTTCCCATATTATAGTGGCAATCACTATGCTTTCTGTTGCTGCATGATACTGTGTTTTCTTTTCTTTTTTCTTTTTTTTTAATTTATATTTTATTTTCGCTCTCAATTACATGTAAAAACAATTTTTAACATTTGTTTAAAATTTTTTTTTGAATTCCAAATTCTCTCTCTCCTTCCCTTCCCTCCCCCCGAATTCAGAAGGCAAGCAGTTTTATATAGGTTATACATATGCAGTCATACAAAACATTTTCATGGTACTGTATTTTCAATATTGTAGTTAACTTGAGAGTTATTGTAAATGCTTTATTAGAATGTTGTTATTTTTCTCTTAAATATGATTTTTAATAAATTTCCTGCATTCCTAAATGTGATTTTTATGAAATGGAAGCCACATTATTTTTTTTCCCCAAGAAGGAAGCCATCTCTAAATTTACAGTGTTAACTGTAAATTAACAGGAAAAAGTTAACAGGAAAAAGTACGATGTGATCTGCATACCACTTTTAGGATCATACCTATTATGTAAAGCAGGATTATACCAGAGTTTGATATGCTTCTTATACTTTTAAGACAACTGTAGTTTTCCTCTTGCAATTGCTGATGGATATTCAATTTGAGCATTTGATTTTGAAATCAAGATCATTAATGAGGAAAATTCTTCCCTGCTTATTAAACTAAAGCTACAGGACAAAGCTAAGACTGTTTTTACAACACAGATTTATAATCTAACAAGAGAAAACAGAAATGATGAAGTAGGTAGGTTAGCAACAGTCTCCTTAGAAGAAGAAAGGCAGTAAAGAAATTCGAAATAATGATGATACAGATTTTCAAATGGCCTCTATGTATACCAAAGAGCAATTTATTCCAAGCGATGATTTTATTTGTTACACTAATTCCTGTGTATTTTTTGGTAGAAAGGACAGATTGGCAAAAACCAAAAACAACAAAAAAGGTTTTCATAATTCCTCACAAAGCAATTACCTTTTGCAAAACAACATTAATAATAATAATGAAGATTCTGAGGTGTCATCACTAATATATTTACCTTTAAAATAAATTTAATCTACTAAAATCCTGTTCCAATGCCTCATCTTGGCATGGAAGCAATCCTGGCTTGCTGGAGGATATTCCAGAAGAGTAAAAACTCTCTCAGTTTCTACCAAGCTCAAAAGGACTCCAAGTGGGGTGAGAGAGGTGGATATTTTGATCTCTGTTCACAAATACAATTCATCAAATTGTTATTGGATATATGCTATAGGCAAAGTACTGTGCTACCACCTGGAGATGATGCGAAGAGAAAAGGACAATCCTTGTCCTTAAGGACTTTTTATCCTTCTGGGTATTTATATATTAGGAGGGTGAGGATGAAAGGGGTAATTAGAGCATGAATATAAATAAGCATAAGAGGTTTGGAAGTGAAAGGAACTGTTCAGTGGGTCAGGCCTTATAGACTGGTTCAATGGTTCAGATTCAAGACTGGAATAAAATGAAATACCTGAAGATTATCTAATAGTAAAAAGGAAGTTTACTTAGCCTTGACCTGGAAAGGACATTAATCAATTCAGCTGGGCACAACTTCTGTGCTACGGCATTTCATTTGCTATAGCAGCATGTCAGTATCAAGAAAAGAAGAAAAGCCTGACTCTCTTTGTTTTGGATTTTGTACATAAGTCACCTGGAAGCTATAAAAATGTTTTTGCCATTAGTCCCCTGGGCTAATTGGGTCTCAAGGATGGTTTCAATACTTTTAAAGGAAAATGAAGTTCTAGAGTATGGCCTTAGGAAAAACTAGTCCAGCCAAAAAGCTATTGCTCTTACTACTGCAGCAAAGCAGAAATGGGACAAAAAACTGTAGACATCTTAGCTGGAAGGTTCAGAAAAGGCTTCATAGAGGAGATAGCACCTGAGCTGAGCTTTGAAGAAAGCCAAGATGAAGAGGCTATGTATTCTAGACATATGAGTATAATCTGGGCAAATGCATAAAGATAGGAGATGGTATGTAGAATTTAGGGAATAGCATATGCCTGAGGCATCATGACATGGCAAAGACTGCTAAATCTGGTGTCCATATGTCTGACTTCAAATTATTTATTTGCTACTCATTACTTAAGTAATTTTGGGTATTTTACTTACCCTTGGGGCAGCTATATGGCTTAGTGAACAAAACACCAGCTCTAGAGTCAGGAGGACCTGAGTTCAAATCAGTCCTCAGATACTTACTAGTTATGTGATCTTGGGCAAGTCACTTAACCTTGATTGCCTCAAAAAAAATCACTTACCTGCCAAGGCCCAGTTTCCTCACCTGTAAAATGAGGTAGTAAGAACTGCAGATGACTATCAAAAAGAGGAGTTTGGACTAGATGGTGTCTGAGGTCTCCCCTCTATCTGGAAGCTGAGCAACTTGCCTGACCCAGCTTCCAGTGTCTTGATGCATCCAGGAGAGATGCTATGTCCCTTGAGGTTCAAGCCCTACTGTGTTGACATGCTGTGTTATATGGGGAGCTAGCTGAGCTTAGGACAAAAATGATTCTTCCACTATTGAAAAATTCTCCCCCACAATGAACTTTATTAGGACTTTCTGAAAAAAAGAACATCATGGTTCTGCTCTCCCAGATTTATGAGCTGCTTTGGCCACATGTGTTCACCACATCTGTACTTCATTATCCTTGTATTTTAACTTGCTGCCCACTTTTGTCCTCCTCTCTAGACCCTGTGTGTCTTTGTGGGAGAGTATACCTTGGATTTTTTTGGCGTAATGCATTGTAACTACTCTTCTTATTGTGCTATTTGAGTAAATGTCTTTTTTAAAAGTGAATTTAATCTACTGGCTTATTGTTAATCGGAAGCACACAGATGGAGGCTTGTGAGCTACAGTGTTAGGAATAGGTAGTCACTTACAGGATTACTTCTAGAACCCAAGGTAACAGTTGCCTCTCTGGGGATGCAACCTGTCAGGGCAAATTCAAGTTGGGAGACTGAACTCAGAGGGGATGCTACATTCTCATTTAACTGGAAGGTGAAGGAGAGTATTTATGGAAAGAGTATCTACATTAATAAAATCTTGGGTATTTTGAGGTATTGAAATCCTAAATGGGTATTATTGTGGTCTGAGAGATTTTGACCCTTCAAGGACCAGAGTATAGCACTCGGTCATCTGGAATGAATTCACAGACGCAAGCATTCTTTAAGTCCAGGTGGCAAAGATTTATTGTTACACTATACAGTGGGCAGAGGTCCTTAAGGAATTCTGCCATGGTAGGCAGAGCTCCTTAGGGAACCTGCAACCTAACAGGAATAATGCTAAAGCTTATATATGAAAAGTAGTAAATTATGTGGCAAGTATGCTAATTAGGTGATAACATATAACTACATCATTCATTACTGGAAACCGATGGAAGGGGGGAAGAGAGGGCTTCTACAGGGCATATTTTTGGTCTGTTATGTCTGTAACAAGACAGTTTCAGGAATTGATGTCTATAACTTGACCTCTGGATCATATATGATAACTGGGAATCAGTACATGATAGTTTTGTTGATACAAGATAGTACAAGGGAAATTCTACAGGGGTCAGCTTGTTCTTGTAACAGGGAGAGATGGTTTGCCTCCCTGGGCCCAGTCATGAGTCACTGCCAGAGATAGGGTCCTTGGGCTGGAGGGAAACTGTCAGGGATAGTGTTTCAGAGGCCAGGGAGAAATTGGGATCCATGCACAGGAACCCAAGCACCCCATCAGTATGACTGTTTCTGAGTCTATGGGGATGAGAAGAAGCAGCTGAAAGCCCACAGAGTAAGTCTTTTGGTTTATACATAAATCTAGGATTTAACTTAATTCAATCAAAACAACATTTATAACATATCTACTGTGCAAGGCATTGCTTTAGCTTCTGGAGATACAAAGATAGATGTAACCCACATCCTGAGCCATAAGAGATCATAATTTTATGGGGAGGAAAGGAAGATAGGACAGATGATAGAGATTGGACCTGCAACTTTGTTGATTTAGGGAATTACTAGATGAAGAAACTTTACCAGTGTAGTTTTGTTGCAGTTTCATGATGCGTTGTGGAGGAACTGTCTCAAAGAATTCAGAGTCAGATCACCTCTAATCCAAGTATAGGTCCCATCCTCAGTGGAACTGGGCATGCGATTACCCACAATGCATACAGAAAAATCCATTTGGAGGAGTATATGTTATAATAAGCCTCTCTACATCATAAATTCAAATAAAGGACAGCTTTTGCTGTTACTGCATAGGTGCCTGTTTAGGAAAAGTTCCTTCTATTGTTTTGGGGTCTATATCCTGCTTGGTCACCCTGGTGGTGCTGCTTTTTGATTGACTGACTATTGTGGTCCTGTCTGAGACTAGACAGATGTGGTTGTGGTTAAGTGCATGGACACACCTGCTGTTTCTGTGGGAAATATGAGGAATGGGTCTGGGGGCAGTGGCTAGCTAGAGGCAGTGGCTGGGATCCCATCACATGGACATGCCTGCTGTTTCTGTGAGAAATATGAGTTCATGGACACACCTGTTGTTCTAGTGAGCAGTGAGACATATATGAGGAAGTTATAAAATTGAGTTGGGGGAGTGAGGTAGTGGCAAGGTAGGGGCAGTGGCTATATTGATTCTGGGGGCCTATGGTGTGGTTAAATCAGGACATGCCTACTATTCAATGAGGCCCATAAGGAAGTTAGAATACTGGGGCTGGGGGCACCTTTATAAGGATTCCATCAGTTTGGCACCTGCTCTGAAACTTATAGAGAGAAAGAAATGTGCACTAAAAATTTATTCAGGGACAATGAGGTAAGTGCAAAGGAGAGGTCTAGGTCAAGTGCCAAAAGAAATTTGAGGAGGAAGAGATAATTTTCAACTGCATGTGAGGAGTAGAATCTAAGGGAGTGGAGGTTCTAGAGATGGCTTGTGGAGGAGGTGGTACCTTAGGAAGATTTTGACAGAGATGGGAAGGGAGGTCAGGGGAAACACAAGGAAAGGCATAAAGATGAAAGGGAAAGATGAGAATGGAAGATAGAGCACAGTACTGTTTTACCAAAAGTTAGAAGGAAAATAGTTTGAGATAGGTAATTTAGAACAAGATTTCAATGGTAGATTGAGTTAGAGGACTAGGAATTTATATTCAGTTGGTAATTGGAACCATTGGGGGTTTGTGAGTAGGGGTATGATGCAATCAGATCAGTTCTTGGGGAAGATTAATTTGGGAAAAGTGTGGAGTATTGATTGGAGAGGGAATGGATTGGAGGTAGAAAGGCCAATGAGGAAGATGTTGCAGTAGTCTAGGTGATATAATACCTCACACACAGGCCTCCATGTATCTTATCCCACAGATGAGGCACATTGTGGATATGTGTAAGTATTCACACAAACCAAAGCTCATGAACCCCCATCAATGTGTTACTTTTGCCAGAAAAACAAGTAAAAATATTAGTTCAAAACAAAAGGCATTAATTAAATAGTATAGCAAGATAGATACTGGGCATATGTGATAAAGAAAAATACCAGAAGGATGCTGCATTATTTTCTTTCCTGTACAAACAGTAATATACCCTCCCATAGATCAATCAATGACTAGGAAAGGAAACAGATACAGGGAAAGCACTTGAAGAACAGAAATGGGGGGACAAACATAGGAAATACATGTGATCAGGGAAGACTAATGGCCCCAGCAATTCACATCTCTGATGCTGCCAAGCCACCAATCACCTCTAGTGATGTCATTGGGTGAGCTACTTCCTCCACTGAGTTCCTCTGCTGATCTCTTCTCTCTGTTGTATTCTGAGGGGAATCCTCATTGCTTTTGGATGTCTCCTCTCTGTACTCAATTCTTCTTTTGCTTCTGGGTGTCTCCCCTCCTGTGATCACTGCTCTCTGCTGGTCTTTAGCTCTGCTATATTCTTTTCCGAGACTGTAGAAGGAGAGACCTACCACATCTTTATCTAAATTACCTCAGAAACCATCTTTATCTTTTTGTTTAAAAACTCCAGTCAAGTAACTGGCTAAGCCATTAGGCGTTTAAAAAATCTGTCATTTTTCACATGTTTTCCTCTCTTTCCAATGAAATCTTTCAGTCTAAATCTTACCTGAATTATGGTCATAAAATGCCTTTTAATTCCTATCATTCTCTTGTCTTGGCAGCTCACTCTCAGAGTCTCCATTGAATAAAACTGCAATATAAAGCTGTGGTGAGATTACCCTCAACTTTTATTATACCCTCCATGTCCCATGCAAATCACAGGGCCCAGATTGGGATCAGAAGACTGAAAGGATTGATGACCTTTGCCCTAGTTCCCACTAGCAAAAATATCACTACTTTTCTAGTATTATAGATTTAGAGCTTAAAAGGATCTTATGGGTCATTTAATCCAAACCTATCATTTTATAGATCAGGAAAATATGGCCTGGAGAGCTTAAGTAACAACACAAGCCCTGAAACTTCAAACCTGGCACATTTTCCTTTGTACCATGCTGTGAAGAAATGAGGGCCTGAATTAGGGAAGTCATAATGACAGTAAAGAAGATAAGATGGATGTGAGTGCTCTTTTGGAGGTAGAAATGACAGGAAGTGGCAAATAGTTGAATGACCCTGAGGTTTTGAGACTGGGTGACTAGGAGGATGGTGATACTATTATCAGAAAGAGGAAAGTTAGGAGAAGTGACACATTTTGTGAGTCAGATACCTCAGTTTGGGACATGAGATAGATGGTGGATGCTTTTATGCCCTTTGAGCAGGACATTACAGATACACACACACACACACACACACATATGTCTCTTTCAGGGCTTTTTGGAAGCCCTATTTGGGTCAGGGAAGGAATTGTTATTCTCTTGTACTTAAAAATGCCATTTCAGTTATGTTTCTTCTAGTTCTTCCCAGAATCTTGACCAAAAATCACTTAGGGAAATATTGTTGCATGTGCTTCTGAAATCCCTTGGCCACAGGTTCATACTTCTCTCTTCACCTTGGATATTAGGTTGATCTGAGTAGGGATCTTAGAGTGAATGAATGAAAAAAATTAAATGTTAACTTATGTGTTAAGAGCTGGAGTTAAAAATAGTGCTTTCAAGGACCTCATATTTTAACTGGTGGAGACAACACTTGAAAGATGGTTTGGCTGCAGGGTGGATGGCCAGGAGTCTTTAGGGTACATTCAAAGGAACTTTCTGAGGATCTGGAAGGTATAATGACAAGTCAGAATGTAAGGCTGTGTGGTTCTCTATCTTATAGGAAGGACTGTGGTTGGTGACTCCCCAGTCATTCTAGTGGTATAAGTGGACATATCTATCTGGCAAGGGGGTGTGTGTGTGTGTGTGTGTGTAGGTACCAGGTTCACCATGGGTGGGAAGGGGAGAATGGGCCAGAGGGTTCTATTGGAGGGATGTGGATTCTGGATTCCTGCCCAAAAGAGAGTGAGTGAATTGGAGGGGGAGGGGTTAGTGTCTATCTATAGGGGATAAAAGGAAAAGGAACATCAGTGGGAAGGTGTGGGGGGTGGGTGGAATTAAGGTCTTCCTAATGTTCCTACTCCTACTCCAATGAGTGGGATATAGGCTATGTGAGTAGGTTGGGGTCAGGGATGATAGACTTCAGTTCTGCTTCCTACTATCTCCTCTCTCTGCAGGCTAGAGATGAGGAATAGGAAGGACTTTTCCTCTCCATGCCACAAAAGGTATATCACCTCAGTAAAAGAAAACTAGGCATAATCCTGCATGTTAAAATTTGGGATATATGTCCTAAAGTAACCTGCAAGCCAATGTTTATAACCCAAGGCTACACATGTTCTGTATGTATAGAAACTTTTGGAACATGCCTCAAAATAAAATGGGGTTCTGATCTTTGCTTCTGGTAGGTCTGGCTCTGCCTAAAACAGATGGCCAAATTATTTTGCACTGCAACTATGCCATTTTGTTTCTTAACTAGGCAGAGAGGCTTTGCTTATGTGGCTTGAATAAGCTTCCTTTGCTGATTGCTGTCAGAATGCATGAAGCATCAAGTTCTCAAGGTCAGTGAAGTCAGTGATACATTATGGATAATGTCACTTTGTCCAGGAAGGTATGATACATTCAGTTCAGTAAGTAATAGTCATGATGCACTACTATGGAACATTTGGGTTTCTCTACAGGTGTAATCTGCATGAAATAAATCATTAGTCATTGAATTTACTGGAAGAGTCAGGAAAAACAACCTGAAGTTTGTCTTGAAGCTGAATATAATCTTGTAACTCATCCCCTTTAACAACAAGAGAAGCGGATCATCACTATAGTTGTTTATGTAGAGAGGAATCACTTGAAAATGCCTCTAGAGTGGACTTTTTTTCTAGGCCTGCTGAGTAATAGACTGAGAATAGTAATAGAAAATATTTTCTATAATATTGAATTGTTATTTTGCATTTTTAAGCTTATGGAATATACGGATAGCCTGTGGGAAAGGACAGTTTTGATTATTGTATAAAATGACTTCATAGCCTCAGTAGGCAGATACATAAGAGGGAGAAGAAATAGGTGAAAGATAAAGGCATTTTGAAGGAAAATTATTCCTAAATTTAGAGAATTTGAGGACAAACCAGAAGAAACTGTCTCATCTGAGTGAACTGAGTACTCCCAGGTGGGCTGTGTAAAGCCAAAGAGTATTCTACCCACTCTTGAATTGTGTTTCCCTCTATTCATTGCTAATTTGTTCTCCCGGGAAAACTTATATTTTAAAAGGTTGTAGAAGATCATTTCCCCCTGCAGGGGGAGCAAGGAATCCTGGCCAAAGCAGGCTGATAGAGAGCATTGCATAGACATATGGTATTTAATTTTATGAAATCATCTGCAAGTTTAATATTTCTCAATAAATATATTGGAAATATCAGTTCATCTTTTCAGTAAATAGTGTCACCACTTCAAATGCAGAGAATTTCTTCTTTAAACTGTTCATTGGTTCAGCACCCTGGTCTTGAAATTGAAAGCCTAAGGACAAGCAATGAGCAGTGGGGATAGTTTTGGAAAAGGTTATAAGATTTCATAATTTGCCACTTGCATACATTTTGTCAGATTAACATAATCATTTATATATTTAATAATCCTTATACCCCAGACATGAAAGTCTTTGAGGTCTAAAGCAGGTAATTGAGGACATAGCTGCATTTTGAAATTCAGTGTCTCCAGGAACCTTTACTGAGGGCTACCATATTATGCTAGGGGGTAGACATCAAGCATCCTCACACACCTTTATCCTGCTCTGATGTAACCCCATTTATTTTGTATAAATTGTCTCCCATGAAAAACAAAATAGAGTAGTGGGGAGGGACAGGAGGGAACAAGCATTTACATAGTGCCTACTATGTTCCAGACACTGTCCTAAGCCCTTTTTACAAATTTGATCCTCACAACAACCCTGCAAGGTAGATGCCAATATTATCACTATTTTATATTTGAGGAAACTGAGGCAGGAAGAGGTTAAGTGACTTACCCAGGGTCACTCAGCTAGTATCTGAAGCTGAATTTGAACTACAGAGTTGGCTTTGGAGTCTGACACTTAAAGTTTATGTAACTTTCAGCAAGTCACTTACACTTTCAGTGCCCCCAGGCAATTCTTTAAAACCACAAGTTGCAATGCACTTCTTGATCTATGAGGGAGCTTTTCCCCTGGACTTCTCTACCACAGTGAATAAACAGGTTCCATAAAAACCAAACCAAAGAAACAAAACAAAAAATCCAAACCAAAATCCTCTTACTTTTCTTATTGGTGGCAACCCCCAGTCCAAATCACTCCCTACTTTCCCATTTAGATAGGAAATATCACTGCCTGAGAATTGTTTAGATAGGAGAATGAGATGATATTGAAAAGAGCTTGTAAAATTCATCTAAAATCTATAGCAAAGGGTACTGGGCCCATTCTCCACTTTCCTTGGACTTGGTTGGTTCTGATGGATGCAGAGCCCTAAGATCTCTTTCAGTCTTAACCTCTTTGAATTAATTCAAAGATCCCTTTGGAAGAAATGTGGATGTTGAAGTTCTTTATGAAGAGGAACTACAATGGAGCCCATACTTCTTTTCCTACTCTTTCCACCCCATGTTCTGAGCAAAACACAGTGTGAATCAGAGGCTGCGTTTGTGTTTGGAAATAGGGGAAACATGGGGAAAATAGGGGAAAAGAGGGAAATTCCTCAGATGGTTTCCTTATAATTTTAATGGCTCAGGACTGATAATCCCTTTAGCCTGGCCATGGGTGTCTTCTCTCAGCCTCTATTTTAGCAGGTGGTCTGACCTTTCCTGGCCTCTTCTCTCAATCTCTAAAGTATATACACAGCCAAGAAGTTGGCACGCAATTCAAACCCTCATGCATTTGTGAAACAGTCAATGATGAGTATGAAATTGAAGCTAGAGATGAAGGAAAATTACCCACATGGGGGCATCAAAGAAAAAGTTTCAGGACAAGACCTCCCCAGCAAGTACAGAGCCAGATGGTAGTCGGGAGTGTGACTAGAAGGGACCATTTTGTCAAATGCAACGATGGGGAATAGCTGCTTGCTTTACCTATAGTGTCCAGCTCAGTCTTCTATCCCAGAAAGTCTCGTTTGCCCATCACTCTCCCTTTCCTGACAGACCTACCATAGCACAGAAGCCTCAGCCCGGGAGGAGTCGAGTTAGGTAAATTGGTGAAAAGGTTCTGGTAACAGTCCAAGGAACTAGCTCAGTCATAAATTTGAAACAATTGTGGACTTGAAGGAGGCGAAAGGAATGAAATATTGCCGCTGTCCTTTGTCCCCAGAAAAGCAAGCAGCCAACGGAAACATCTGTTGCTCAGCATTGAGTCCTCGGATCCTGACTTCACTGTGTGTGCCTCTGAATACAAAGTTAAAGAATCTTTTTAGTCTTACGTTCAGACAATCGGATCTGGGTCTCCTAATGTGTAAATTCCAAGGGTCTTAGATCTGATCCTCAGAATGAGCGAGCTTAAATAGACTGGGTTAGAAACTTGCTCAAGTGGTTTCATTTCAGACGTTAAGTAGTTTTTACATTTAGGAGTTCCCTCCAGTTGCTCTCCTCCTTCCCGTGTTCTCTTCCCCCATCCCCCTCGCCAACCAGTAAGTTCTCATTTGCAGAGTTCACCCCATCTTTAACAGAACTTGAAGTCAACAAATTCCCCACATGGTGGCTCCCTTTCCTTACATTGAGTAGTGGACTTGCGCAAGGAGTGTTGGAAAATTTCCAGCATATCTACAAATTGAACGAAAGTCAGAATCCCCATGAGAGGAAAGAGTAGGGGGTTTTAATAGGGTTCACCTTTGACATGATCTTTGCGGAAGATCAGGGTGCTAAATCAGTAATAACTTTAGGCATTTCCTGAAGTTTATTTGGTCAGGTTCATGGCTAACTTTTTAGGTGTTTTTCATAGGATAGTGTTTTATATATGTATGTGTACATACATGTACACCGGTGTCAAATATATATTACATATAATATACATATAATATATATGAATATACACACATATAGAACATAAGGAAATACTTGCACAAAAAAGTGAGCTTAATCATTATGGGCCACCTGATTTTAACTAGAAATATAGGATATGCTAATTGTGTCTTAAGGAGAAATTCCTAGGTAATTTCATTACCCAGAGACATAAGAAAGGAATTTTTTTTTTTGCCTTTTGGGAAAAACATGAGAAAAATGAGGGAAAGAATAAGAGGGAGGCAAGGGGAGAGAGGGAGAGTAAGAGAGAGAAAGAGAAAGAAAGAGAGAGAGAGATTAAAAAGTACTCAGTTTTTACGTTTTGGAAAATTCGAGTTGAGCTAAAACAGGTCTTTTAAACATGTTAGATTCAAATCACAGGAATAGGAAATGAACGAAATTATGGTTTCGTCTATTCGTTGAGATCCAAATCATTGAAATGTACAGTAGTGACTATTGATGGCTATATTTCTTAACTTTGTAGGAAATAAACCCACATTCTTGCACTGGATTGGAAAGATTAGGATTGGCTAAATTTATCCAGAGATTTAGAAGACTCCTGTGGATGTGGTCTTCCCTCCTTCCGTTCTTCTTCCCTGTCATTTTCAGTAAAAAAAAAAAAATTCTAGTAGATTAAAGAGTTCCCTGAGGAGGGATTCCCGTTAAGAGTCCCTGAGCAAATGAACTTTTAATGGGAAACCTCGAGCTTTTCCAGTCTGTGTTCATTTCACCACACGGAACTCTAGGCACAGATTTAATTTTGTTGTGTTCAATAAAGTGAAAGCTATATTCCCCACTGCTTCAGATTCATGCAATGTCCCTTTTTCTTCATGTAAAAAACAAAACAAAACACCCAACAGTTTTCACTTTTTAATAGTGTTAAGTATTAAAGGTTAAAAAAAACCTCCACCAATGATTCAAGAACGAAGGAACAACGTAAAACCCTTGGCTAATCTTTTCTCAAATAAAAGGCCCAGAAACTATTTCCATCCTTAGGAGGAATAATGATATATTCACTGGAAACTGGAATTTTTTTTATCATTATCGTGATTTTTTTATAGTGAAAATTGCCCACACCAAATGGTTCTTTCGGTATTTCATCACATTTCAGGGCTTTCGTGACAAAAAACTGGAGGAAGAGATTTCCGAATTTTGTGGCTTTAGCATCCCGACAACTCAGTACCCCAGAGCTTGGACAGCTCCGTACCCCAGAGCTTGGACAGCTCC
>NW_020955033.1:27274863-27301217 GCF_900497805.2 Vombatus ursinus
TACCCCAGAGCTTGGACAGCTCCGTACCCCAGAGCTTGGACAGCTCCACTCTGAGAACTCAGTGTACTTTTCCTCTAATCATTCCACCCACTAGCCAGTCTGTCAATTACATTTAGTTTAATTAGAGATTTTCCGAAAATTCTTCAAGACTTCAAACTGCCTTTTAAAAACAAAACAATCTCTTAATTTAATTTTCTATCTGAAAGAATATATGCAAAAGACGAGGATACCTAAATTAAACTCAATTGATAGGAGGAAGGTTTTTATCTCTTTTAATTCAGGGGACTGAATCTCTGTTAGGAGGGACTTGACAAAATAGTAACAGTAACCAGAAGGGACATGGTTAAAAAAATTAACTTTCTGATCGTCTTAATTCTCTGTATTTTCTTATCCTTGAGGAACAGGCGAATTTGAGAAGCATCAAAATAATTAGACTTCTTAAAAATGGAATGTGTGAGTGAGAGGTGTTTATGAGAAGTTGATGACTCTGGATCATCTCATCCATGAGGACAGCACAGTATAGTTAATATGTTCCTTGAGGAATTGGGATGGTGACGTCTTTTTCTGATACCCGATCATTACGTGACTGAGAGAAAAAAAAAGGAAGTCATTTCATGAATAAAAATCGGAGCACAACAGTACAACAAACAATATTCCACTCGTAAAGGTAACAGGCAGGCAAATGTTTACAAAGAGGGCTCGAATAAAACTGGTTTGAAAAGATTTTTTTGCTAGCTGCATATATATATATAAATATATAAATATATATATATATATATATATATATATATATATATATAGGAACACAGAAAGCTGGTCACTTTTGGAGTCACCGACAGAAGAAGAAAGCTACAGCTCCAGCCACATTCAGAGGGACCATAGTGAAGAGACGGAGCTGCTGAATTGCACAGCTTCCTGAGAGCTGCACGCCACTGACTACGCAGCTTTCCCTTCCTTCCTTCTTTCCTTCCTTCCTTCTTTTTTTCTTTCTTTCTTTCCTTCCTTCCTTCCTTCTTTCCTTCCTTCCTTCCTTCTTTCCTATCTTTTCTTTTTTCCTTTTTCTCCTCTTTTCTCTTCCTCTCCTCTTGCCTTTTCTCCAGATCTCCAGCTGTCTCTTACTCCTTTTCCTCTCTACCCCCTCTCCTTCCAGTGTCACACGCCCTCTTAGTTCTGTGTGTCTGCAAACTTTTGAACAGAATCCTCGCATCAGCAAACAAGTCCTCCTCCTCCTCCTCCTGCTCTCTTGCTACTGCTATTCCTGCTCTTTCCTGCAGCTTTTCTTTGGACAGGAGCGGGAGGAGGTGATGCCACTTACGTTGTGAACTATTTCGACTGAAACTTGGAGGAACAATTTGCCCGCTGTCCTAATTGGAATCAAACGCTTTCCGTGCTGAGGTTTAAGAGTTGAATGGTAAGGAAAACAAAACCCAAACTAATTTGGGCCATTGATTCTCTCCTCATCTTTGGTGGAAGAGTTAGGTTTTTCATTAGCAAGCTCTTTGGTTTAGTTGTTGGGTATTGTGGGGCTTTTCTGTAGTGAAAGGGAAAGGGAGGGGACACAAACATTTGCTAAAACGTGATCTCAGAGTAGAAGCGAAGTATTTCTTCTCCGGCTCCCCCGCCCCCAATAATTTGTTTAGTGGCCTAAGAGATAAAACAAACGGAGTGTTTTGACAGCTGTTTTCCCCCTCCCTTGCTTGTACACAGAATGGCAATGTGTAGCAAAGCGACCCTAGCCTTGCTGATCTATGGAATACTAATGCATAGCAGTGTCTACTGCTCACCTGCAGCCGGAATCCAGTTTCCTGCTTTCAGGTAGGTACTTACTGTTTTTCTCCCCCCTCCTTCCCTATAACATAACCCAGGTCGATCTAGTCTCAGTCTCTCCTCCCCTGAACGCCTATGCCCGCCTCCCGCAGTAGTCTCAGTCTACACTTGTTTAGTTGCTACGAGGTACGGTACACTAAAGGAACAGGTTTCCCCTTGCACTTACCTTGTAGCTTTGGGGTTTGCGGGTGGGCTGTTTCGCCTGTTCCTTCCCCTAGTACAGCATTGAGAGTAGGGGAGGTAGTGTGTCCCTCCGGATGACTCCTCTCCCTCCACCCTCCCTCGTCCCCTCCTCTCTTTGTCAGGTGGACCCACCAGGGGAAAGAGCTGACATCTCTTAGACGAAGGGGCTTGGATTGTTATCTATGTCTCTTATGATCTTTACTAAAAAAAAAAAAAAAAAAAAAAAATCTTTTTTTCCCCCCTGGAAGGGTCAAGGCTGGATGTGCACAAATCCTCTGATTTAAAATGTTTTTTTTTTTCTTTTTGTGCTTTTCTGCTGTACTGTTCTCTCTCTCTCTCTCTCTCTCTCTCTCTCTCTCTCTCTCTCTCTCTCTCTCTCTCTCCCTCCCCCCCCTCACCTCCGCCTTCCTCTGTGATGCGCTTCAGGGATGCATAAGGTTTCTTTCGGGAAGCTTTTGAGTTTACTGCTGTGTTTTTAGTCTCCGATAGTCGTTTAGGGTAGATTGGTGATGGTTGGGGGAGGGGCCGAAAACCTGTCAGAAAGAAGGAGAGGGGAAGGGACGAGGAAGAAGGAGGAAGACAATAAAGACGGAAAAGGGATGAAGAAAGGGAAATGAGGCGGAGGGAGCGAGATTACCCAGACTGAGATCTCTTTCATTCTCGGGGCTTTTTTCTCCCAAGACCTCTGGTTTCTAAGTGCGTCTGCGCTACTCTGATGAGGCTATAGCCGTTTTCTCAGGCTAGAGTAGAGGCCAGAGAGCAAGAAGGCGTTGCTTTGCTATTTGATAGGGGAAGCTGGATTTAAGTTTGCAGGACCCGGGTCAGGGATCAGAAGTCCTTCCCGCGCCACAAAGTTTCTTGGAGAGGAATACGAATACTTTTAATGATAGAATTCCTTCATCTAATGACTGCTTTACTTTATCTATTGTTTATTTGAGGAGTGGGAGATTAGCAGGAAGGAATTTTCCTGGCTTTTAATGTCTTTTGAAAGGCCGGCCAACTTGATCTGGCAAATGGCATAATGGGACTCAGATACGCAGGTCTTGGGTCCGGGGCAGTTAGCGGGCAGCCAGGAGTTAGACTATTGTATCCCCTTAGCCTTCCTTTTGGGATACCTGGAGAACTGGAAAAAAAAAAAGCAGAGAGGGAGAAGGGGAAGTTCTGTCTGTGGCAATTCCAATTCAGAAAGAAGGGCAGAATGGAAAAATGTAACGGTACAAAAACCAGATTCCATTCCAAAAGGACGGTTCACTTAAAAAATGAAAGCACGGTAGATCAAGATTTTCCCTAAAGGCTGACTTAGCAGTGAGATTTGCTGAGGTTTTCTTTCTGTGCCAAAAGCATTTTCTTTAACCGATTTCTACTTTAAAATCGCTTTCTCTCCCTCCCTCCCTTTCCTCCTTCCCTCTCTCTCTCTCTTCCTCCACCTCCTCTTTCCCCCGCTCCCCTCACGCACAAGCCCCGAGGCACGGGGACGCACACTTAGTAATAGGGTCAGTAGGAAGAACAACCCCTTGCCCTAGTAGCTGTCAAAATTTTCTGTTTTATTCGAGCGGTGACTCTGAGGTGAGGTCACGGCAGTCTCCCCAGGATCTTACAATGAACCAACTACTTGCATTCTCCCACGCCTATGCCAACTTTAAAAGGGGGGTAGTGGTGGTGTACATTTAAAATCAAGTTGTTCTTCCCTCTAACTCCTTTTTTCCTCCTCCCTCTTCTCTAGAAATCCCGGGATAGGGTGAGGGTGGGAGTGGAAGTACGGGTGGGAGTGGGGGTAGGGAAGGAGTGGAAACTGGATTCAGAGCTAACTTGGTTCCCAGATGCTGGGAATGGGCTGACAATTTCCATAAGCCCGAGGCATCGGAGGAAACTGAGTGCGGGTCTCTAGCCAGAATGAGCAGAAGTCAAACATTTTAAGTTTTGGGGCATCTATTATTCATGTCCCTGCTAGAGTCTCGCAGGCCAGAAATAGCAGCCGGAGACTCGCGGTGACCTAAATCAGGCCGCGGGGAAGAGTTCTCCAGAGCCCAGAAAAGAGAGGGCCGGGCTCAAGACCACAGCAAATCCCACCCACCCAAACCGTATTTAGGGGCTTTATCCCAGCAGTAGCTGGTACCATTGCGGCGCCTTCACTTTGGACAGTTCCTTCAACTTTAATCCCCTCGCTCTTCCTTCCCCTCCCCCACCCCTTCCTGTAGGCAACCCTTTTTGCAGCTTTGGTGGTGACGGGGGTGGGGGGGAGGGGTTGTGGTATATGTACAATAGTGTGGCCAGCTGAGACTCGTTTGCCTCTAATAGCAACGGCCACCAGTCTTTTCCCCAGTGCCCTCAGTTCCGATTCCGGTTGGGTTAACTAGTCCTTTTGGTCCTTAGGCACTGAGCGTTTTCCTCTTCCATACATCGCTGCCCTAGTTTGGCTGGGGGAGGGGGGATGGGTAGGAAGGGGGAGGTGAGAAAAAGGTGGATGATTCCTGAAGTATCACAACTGGGTTCGGATAAGGGACAATAACGATTTACGCCCGCCGGGCAAGTTCTGCCCCCCACCCCCCTCCAAAAAAAAAAATCCTAGTCGAGAGAATGAATTGAAAGTCTCTTCTATCTTCCCCCTTCTTCCCGGAGGCGGGCAACGACCCAGTCCCCGAGTTCTTATCCTTTCTTTTCCATTTTCTTAGCAGGTTGGAGGATGAAGCTTATGATGAGGATGGGAACACTCTGCAGGATTTCGCCTTTGATAATAACCGTTTGGGCTTGGGAAACACTGCATCCATGCTGGGGGACGTGCACGCGCTCTATTACCCACCGGAAGAGAGGTGACTGCCACTGGGCTGATTAAGAGTTTGTTTGGAGAGAGTGGGAGGACTCAGTAACCCTGAGATAATGCGTAGTGGGCAGGAAAGGCTGTGTATTTGTATTATTTATTTATATTTTATTAATAAGAAAAGTCCTCAAGTATTTCTTCAGCCTAGGCTGCCTAATGCGGAGGCAAGAGAAAGTTCAGAATCTAGAGTATGCGTGTGTGTGTACGTGTGTGTGTGTGTGTGTGTGTGTGTGTGTGTGTGTAGGTGACTCTGATTATATGAGGATGGTCAAGTATACCTGTGTGTATGAGAATGAGTGCACATCCAGAGAAACAGCAAGCTACAAATTCCGCTACTTATTCCTCTCGGAATTCACAAACTCTTTCCTAATGACCCTGCCTAGAGACGTGGAAAAAATAGTTTTCAGATTGTCTGTGGGCTGTCCCGATTCACTAGCCAGACAGCTACAGCTCCCACCCAATCTCCAGGGGCGGTGTTTGAGAGGTTTCTCCATTCTGATTTTTGCATCTTCTTCTTCCACTCCGTTTAGACAAACAGATGACATACTGAATAAAGCATACCGGAAAGTTCTGGGCCAACTGTCTGCGAGGAAGTACCTGCATTCTCTCATGGCCAAACGCTTAGGGTAAGAGTTTACTAAAGAGCTAAAGGAGGCGCACGCGCGTGAGTGCACGTGCATGCCTGTTTAGTGGGTATAGTGTCTGTGCATGCGTGCCTTCGCATACGTCTCTGCGTTGCTCCGCAGTGGGAAGAGGTGTGTCCTTGCCTCTTTAACACTTTTTATTATCGGGCGAATTCCAGGGCTAACCTGAACTAATTGTCTCTACGCCCAAGTCCTGAACAGGAATTAAGTGAAGAAAAGATCGAGTTAGAAGGAGGGAGGGTCAGAAATAGTGAGAGAGAACCAAAAACATTTTTTAAAAAAGGAAGAAATAAATTAATTAGTTTAAAGATTTCAGATCTCATAGGAGGAATTGTAACCATTACCTCGAAACGCAGGGATTGTATCGCTTTTATTGTAAAAATAAAACAAAGCAAAATTAAAGTAACAACATCATATGGGGTATATCAAAAAGAATTAGTTTTTGCTCATGTCAGACAAGTTCAAATCCTGGGTCCTATGTAGTGCACATTTCAACAGAAGGTAACGTTTTAATAAAGCCCATGGGAAAACAGATTACATTTTCACAATGAATAATTCATGAGATGAAAAATATTGTCTACAGCCTGTCGACTTACGTTATTATCAGGACTTTCAATTTAGCAGGCAGACATACTTCTTTGTTTCTCTGAAAGTGCTGTGTCTTTGATTGGAACCACACCCAAACCTGGGTAGTCCTGATTTTTATAAATAGATACCTGAGTGAAAACAAATACCCTCTAAATGGACAAAGACCGCATCAGTTAGCCGAAGTTTCTCATAAAGGTTGGATTTAAGATAGCCTGGATCTCTGCTCTGCTATCCTAGAGGAAAAAGCGTGCTGGGTCAGGAATCAAAGGCCTTACCAGTTATTTGTGCGACCTTAGGCCACCTTTCCTCTTTAGATCTCAGTTTATTAATATTAAAAATGAGGGGGTGGTGGAGATTGGACTGAATGACCTCTAAGGTCACTTCCATTCTAAATCTATATGTGATGTTGTCAGAAAATACTCTTTTGGAAGGAGGGGAATGCGGTAATCCCTCCCCTCTGCTCTTCTTTAAGCTCTTTAAACCTCAGCAAAAAGGAGTGGAGGAGCGGGAGGAACAGTGCGAGGGAGCCCCAGGAAGCTCCAGGTGTGGGGGAGGGGCGGGCCCAAGTGATCCACATGTTGCAACAGTCTCTGGTCTCCCCTTCCCTCCCGCTCTGATCTTCCACCCTCTGACTTCTTTTTTGGCTTCCCAGGATGGGTACGGGCGTGGAGGACGATTCTGAACCGCTCTCCAAGCGCCACTCTGACGGGATCTTCACAGACAGCTACAGCCGCTACCGGAAACAAATGGCTGTCAAGAAATACTTGGCAGCCGTCCTGGGGAAAAGGTATAAACAAAGAGTTAAAAACAAAGGACGCCGCATAGCGTTTTTGTAGCGATGAGTTACCTACCAGCCACCCTGTTGTGTACAGTCCTCTTGACAGAATGAAAAGTCATTTCCAAAACTGACTGAACAGTCATCGCTCCTGTGTTCTATCTAAACATGTATTTATGTATGAAGTAAAGCCATTAAATGAATATTTTGATAATAATATTGTTTTTCTTTTGTACAAAGCACTAGAGAACTCACAGATCTACTTTGTGGACCAATCATTTAAGTTATATATACTATTATAAATATATATAAATATAATAGAGAGCAATTCATATAAAGCGTGCACAAGGAATGATAAATTCGCCTGAGCTGTTTATGTTTTTATATAAAATAAATAGAAAAAGACAATCATTGTTTTCGATATTACTCCTATTTTTGTAACTGGAATTAAAAGGATAGTATTTTTATCCACGACAGGGGTGAAGACATTAATACTGACCATTTGCTACTGTACATAAACACTGATGCCCTCTACAAGGGGCTTATGAGGCTAATGATTTGGGAGAATTGCTGAAGCACATTCTTCCCCCTTAAGTCTCCTAAAAAAAAAAAAGAGGCTGTTTTAATCCAAGCCTGTCTCAAAGGGGCACTATCCCCCTTTCAAGAGATTTCAATTTTCTGCTTTCTTTGATTCCACTTTTATATGTATTTGTGTCTCCTCAAACAGTGAGCTTAGAAGTTAATTCTCTTGTGGTAAAACAACAGCTCTGTCCAAATTGTGCCTCTCTGTTGACTTAGAGCAATTTAGTAAGGAGGGGTTAGGGAAGGAGGAAAGACGTAGGCAAAGAAGGGTGACTTGTAAAAACAAACGAACCCCCTCATTCTCTGTTCTTTAAGGATCAGTTACAGGACCAAAAACCTAAAATTAGAGTAACTGGACTAAGGAGTTGGAAATTTAAACACAGAAGGAGTCACAGTGTGAGGCAGAAAAGGAAAACCCCAGAGAATTTTGAGCGGTTGTAGGGTCTGAGTATCTTGAGGCAAATACAGTCCCACTAACTGACCTTGGGCAGCTCGGTATTGGAACTTGATACAAAGTATAATGTGTTTCTCTCCAGTGCTGTCCATGCTTCTCATCATGTGAAATGGCCAGGGTTCTCTCCTTTGAACTATATTCAATTGGAGTTGCTCCTTTCTTTGTTGTTTTCCTGTAGACCCTTCTTCCCCACCCCGCTCCTGCACTATTTAACCACTGTTTATCCTTTTCATTCACTTCTTTAAAAATTGTGAATGCTTGTTCTCACTCTTCTGTTCTGTTTTATGCAAGCTCTTATTGTAAAGTTTAGGAATCCTTCTTGTAGCTACCACTAAATAATTATGCACTAACTACAAAAGTTTTGTTCCTTGTTTATTGAGTTTGGAGGTAAAATGTATTTTTCTACATTATGGCTTATTGCTTAGTAAAATTTATTTCATAAATCAATTTTGTCATATTAAAATGTATAGTGTTCACATACTGTTCAGTTCTACCCACTGATAAATCATTTTAACATCATCTTTATATGTATGAGTACTATCTTACCTTTTTTTTTTTTTTTGGTCAAGAGTGAGACAAAACAGCCTCTATCAGATCCAGAGAACTTCCTGGTCCTCTGACTAAAGAGGGCATGTCTGTTTGCTGCTTGTCATGACACTGAACATATTCTAGAGGAATCTCTATACAAAAGTATCCCAACCTAACATCCTCCCCAAATGAGTAACAACAGAGAATCCAGTCAGTTATTTCCCTAAATTTGTCACTGATTTCTTAAAAAACAAAACAAAACAAAACAAAACAAAACAGCATTTGAAGTTTAAAAGACCTTTCATTTTCCTTTGCCGATTTGATCAGTATGAAGTCATAAATCAAAGAAAACAAAATTGGATTTGCAATCCCAAGTCGGATGGGTACTGCTAGCCAATCGGATTGCAAACAGTAGTACCACAGAGACATTCGATTTGTGCCCAAGTCTTGTGTATGAAATCAATCTTACTTTAATTTTGCATTCTCCTCAGGCAATGTGACGCAGGATGCAGTTTGCAGCTTTTGTGCCTTTCTTCGCCTTTTAAATCGCCATGAATCACAGATGGCTATTTAGTGGCCCTACAATGCTGCAACACATCAGCTTGCATTTTAGTCTTAATTATTTGTTTCTTTGGTAATGGGCAGACTTTTCTGTGTTTGTGTCAGCTGTAGTAGTGAAATAGGGCTCTAGTTAACATTTTATTTATGAAGTGTAGTTTAGTGTTCCAGTGGCTAGCTGCAAACATTATATAGATATCACCTAGATTAACCTTTTGTATACTTTTTAGTAAGCCAAGAGCCTTACCAAATTGGATCAGATTTAAGCTACAGTCATAATTTAGGTAGATGTCAGTCTTGAAGATCTTATTTTGTGTGCAACTGATTATAAAAACTCAAACAAGTATGACTACACACATGATATCTATAACTAGGACTTTGATAACTGTTATATAAGTGTGTAAAATTTGTATTAATAAATTTTTGTAAACAATGCAACCTCGTCTAATGTTTGGAGAAAAAAGATATCTAGAGAATAATGTGAAATCTGTATACCCTTAAAATCTTCTAAAGTAGTAGAGTTTCTTTAGAAAACTAATATTTTTCATGTTCAGAATACATATATCTCTCTATATAATCATCCATGTATTTTCATGAACCATACTTCAACATTTGGTTGATGGGTTACTGGATTTGATTAAATTTAAAATAGCTACTGAAGTAGAATGAAGAACATATAAGTTGCTAAATAGTTGAAAATATTGGAACATTAATAAAAGACAGAACCAAGATTGAACTGGGTCCCTAAGGAACATTTACTTTACAGCTTTTTAAGTACTGTAAGGCATAGGTTAGCAGCATGGGACAAAAGGCTTTTTGTTGTCCTTCTTTAACAAGTAATTTTGTAGACTAAAAATGCTTTTGGTGTTTTGCATTTAAAGTTAATTTAAAGCATCTGTTTTGGAGGTTTAAACAATATGTAGCAAGAGGCAGAAAAAGAAGCTTCATTAAAAATGCACTTACAGCAATCAAAAGGCATTTTTGCACAGAGTTAATTAGACACCTTTAAAAGGAGCTTTACTTCTTGGCTAGGGGAAACGTAGAAAGGCATTTGGAAATTATAACATTTATCAATTCACATTAAGAAGCTTGAAAGCAAAGTCATCACCTACAGGTCTCCACAGTGACTGGAAAATTCTCAGCATCTTTTGCAAGCCCATGGTTATTCCAAATCAGACGCTGGAATTAAAGTATTTTATTAAAAGTTGCTCATTATTGAATTCAAGTTGCCAGACTTCTCATTCTAAAACTATACCAATGTGATTAACCAGTAAAGCAATGGGACTATTTAAACGTAATAAAGAAACCAAAACAATAACAAAAGCCAGCAAGATCTTAAAATTTGTGTGAATAAGTTTAATTTATGTGTTGTGTGAGTGCTTAGAAAATTATTCTTCAGAGCTTAGCTCAGTATAGCTATGTTGAGACACTTAAGACAGATTCATGAGGACCATGCTACTCAAAATCTGTAAATACTGACAATTAATAGAAAGAATAATTGTACTAGGTATTTTTTTTTAGCCTTTTAGCATTTTTGTTTGACAAAGTGGCTTTTTTTCATCAATCACATTCTCCTCCCACACCCTGAGAAACTAGGTAGTAAGCATTCTTATGGCAATACCATAGGAAAAAAAAATGGAAACTCAAAAGAGAATTAACTTCAAACTTCAGAGAGGCATCCTTTCTTTCTTTTTTCTTCCTTCTTTTCTTTCTTTCTTTCTTCCTTCCTCCCTTTTTTATTTTACCTTCTTTCTTTCCTTCCTTCCTTCCTTCCTTCCTTCCTTCCTTCCTTTCTTTCTTTCTTTCTTTCTTTCTTTCTTTCTTTCTTTCTTTCTTTCTGTCCAGAAAGAATTATTCTTGGGCTGTGGCTTCCAGTCAACAATTCCAAACAAGAATCTAAATTTACTGAAAGTGGCAGTATTTTCTTGTGAGGGATAGTTCAAGATAATGATTTTCTTCTTAGATTTGATTCTGAGTTTAGTTCCCTAAGAAGGCACATAAGTCAGTGTTGTACGTTAGGCTAGAAACACTCATCTTTAGTTTTTCATTTGTTTTATTTTCCAATTTTCTGGTAGGAAAAGACCAACTTAACATAGGGTTTAGGGTTCTGGTTATGGAAAAAGGGGTAACAAAGAACAAAGTCTGAGAGGGGGAAAGGAGTAAGATTTATGTGTATTTTAATGTAATAAATAAATAATGAAGGTTAGTACTCATAAAATATGCAAATCAATGAACTAAGTCCATCTAGTATCCAGCTAATCCTGGATGTAATCTAGACCTCTTGGGAAATTTTGGTAATTCTTTTAGGCAACAAAGGTCACCATTCAACATTTTTTTTCTGAATTGTCTTGAAAGGGTTAAAAGATCCATTAGAAAATAGCTCCAGTGGTCTACTAAACATCTCTTTTGGATGTTCAGCTGTTCCCACAAATGTAACAAGCCCAAGAGTGAACACTATATTAATGACCCCACCATTTTCTCAGAAAATCCAGGACAAGGCAAGATTTGAAAATTGTGCCCCTCTGTATTTGAAACTGGTCCCTTGTATGTTAATGTGTTAATTCAATTTGGCCCTTGGATCTTTCACGATAGCACATGAAGTAACATCACAAAACACAGCCCCATATATCATAGTGAACAGAATTTTCTGCCTTTAGAAATATGTATAATCCCTCATTCCACCACTCTGTATGTTTTGACTTAAGTACTGCCTACCTTGCTTACCCTTATGCTTAGTTTTATATTTCAGGAGCCCGAGGTTAAATAGATTGATGACATTTTTTACTTTTACTAAGTATAAATATAGCTTTCATTCATCCCCTACATCACTAAACAAGTCAGAGTCTCCTATGATCATAAATCTAGAATGAGGGGGGAGGGAGCTTGGAGATCATGTAGTTGATCCCTTTCATTTTACAGATAAGAACACTGAGGCCCAGGGAAGTGAAGTGAATTACACAAGATTACATAGGTAGTGATTTGCAGAATCAGAATTTGAACTCAGGTTCTTCAACTCTAAGTTCAATACTTTTCCTACTGAACCATGGTACCTCAAGTCCTTTCAAATGTTTGGAGAAAAACAAATCCATTTATCTTCTATTCTCATTGCAACCAACTTAAACTGGATGATTCATTCTCTATACCTGGAATAATGCAATATTTTCCTAAATTGGCTCTCTGCTCTTAATCTTTCAATCTATTCTGGAAGTGACAACACATTAATTTTCCCTAAAGCATTCTATCTGTGATAACACTTCCTGGCTCAAAAACATCTAATGGCTCTCTATTGCTTTCAGTATGAAGTCAAACCCAGGGTGGAATGTGAGGGTCTTCAAAATCTAGCACAACCCTACTTAGCCAACCTTTTCTCTCACTACTCCCTAATATGAGCTCTCTGTTGCAATTGGTCTGTTTATTATTTACCAGATACAACACTGCCTGAAATGTTCTTTTTCTTTGCCATCCTAACCCTGTTTAAGGTTCAGTGCAAACACTAGATCTTCTGTAGGGCTCTTCTTGATTTTGCCAATTGACAGGGATCATTCCCTTGTCTAAAATCTTATCACTGGTTGTCTCTCATTCATTTCAGTACTTAATCACATAGTGCCTCACATTTTTACCTACCTTTTATGTATATGAAAGGATGAGCAAGATTGAATATTACTTCAGAAATTCCCCAGTTGTATGATCCTATGACCCAGTTAACTTCTCAGAGGTTCAGTTTACTCATTTATAAAACGGATAATATTAACACCTCACAAAGCCATTATGAAGATCAAATGAGACAAAGTGCTTTGCAGATCTTAAAAAACCCTTTGTAAATGCATGGTATGTGTATACCTTGTCTTCCCAACTAGATTATAAGTTGCTAATGGACAGGGGTAAACTTAACACTTTTTGGGTACCTGGAATGATTTGAGGAACATAGTAGGTCTCAATACATCCTTGTTGAATGAATGAAGTAGCTAAATATGAGAAAAATATGGCTTAGTATATCATTAAGAATGTGGGCCTTTTTTCTTGTTTCGCAATACGACTGACAACAATGCCAAACAGAGTACAAGGCAAGCTTATTAAATGAGTATTTATGGTGACGCGAATGAAGTCTCCTCCTGGAAAAGGCCTATAGAAAATGAATGCCAAATTAATTCTTTATTCCTTTAGTGTTATGTAGTTAGGGTTTATGATTGTGTTAATAACTAGACTAAAGTCACAAGGGTTTTAGTTCAGTTCTTTGATAAGGGAAAAATATTGAACTTTGTAACTAAGGAGAGATCACTTCCTGCCTCAAGGTACCAATACTTCTTCCTAAAATGAGGAAAAAGGGATTTCTTATGATACAGATTGGGGAATGGACTGTCCTCAAAGTAATAATTAACTGAGCAGTTATCTAATCCTGTAAAAGAAACTTCTCCCTTAAACCTAATTATTTAATTTGAAACACAAGGTCACAGGCAGCAAAAAGGACATAAATGGGCCTGAGGAGTGCTAATTAAAAAAAAGCCCAAACAATAGTATTTCAATATTATAATAGGTGATGACATTGGGTCCCTTTTTCTTCTTTTTTTTTGCATGTGAAAACAATTTTTTAACATTTCTTTTTAAAACTTTGGGTTCCAAATTTTCTCCCTTCCTCCCTCCCCACCCACCCTCACTGAAAAGGCAAGCAACTTGATACAGATTATACTTATGTAGTAATGCAAAACACTTCCATAGTAGTCATGCTGTGGAAAACTAACTATATTTCCCTTCACCCTATCCCGCCTTGTGTTTATTCTATTCTCTCTTTTAACCCTGTCCCTCCTCAGAAATGCTTGCTTCTGATTACCCCCTCCCCTAGTCTGCCCTCCCCTCTATCATCCCCCCTGCCTGCTTGTCTCCTTCCCCCATATTTTCTGGTAGGGTAAGATAGCTTTCCATACGCAATTGAGTGTGTATGTTATTTACTCCTTAAGCCAAATCCAATGAGAGTAAGATTCACTCATTCCCTCTCACCTTCCCCCCACTTCCCCTCCACTGTAAAAGCCTTTTCTTGTCTGTTTCATGTGAAATATTTTACCTCGTTCTCCTTCTCCCTTTCTCCTTCTCCCAGTATAATCCTCTCTCACCCCTTAATTTTATTCTCCAGATATTACCTACTCATCTTCAACTCACCCTGTGCCTTCTATCTATCAATCTATCTATACATATAATTTTTCCCCTCCAACTACCCTAATACTGACAAAGATCTCATGAGTTACAAATATCATCTTTCCATGTAGGAATATAAGCGGTTCAACCTAAGTCCCTTATGATTTCTCTTTCCTGTTTACCTCTTCATACTTCTTGTATTTGAAAGTCGAATTTTCTATTCAGCTCTGGTCTTTTCATAAAAAATGCTTGGAAGTCCTCTATTTCACTGAATGTCCTTTCCCCCCCTTGAAGTATTATACTCAGTTTTGCTGGGTAGGTGATTCTTGGCTGTAATCCTATCTCCTTTGCCCTCTGAAATATTATATTCCATGCCCTCCGGTCCCTTGATGTAGAAGCTGCTAAATCTTGTGTTATTCTGATTGTGTTTCCATGATACTTGAATTGTTTCTTTCTGGATGCTTGAAATATTTTCTCCTTGACCTGGGAACTCTGGAATTTGGCTACAATATTCCTAGGAGTTTTCCTTTGGAAATCTCTTTCAGGAGGAGATCGGTGGATTCTTTCAATGTCTATTTTGCCCTCTGGTTCTAAAATATCAGGGCAGTTTTCCTTGATAATTTCTTGAAAGATGCTGTCTAGGCTCTTTTTTTGATCATGGATTTCAGATAGTCCAATAATTTTTAAGTTCTCTCTCCTGGATCTATTTTCCAGGTCAGTTGTTTTTCCAATGAGATATTTCACATTGTCTTCTATTTTTTCATTCTTTTGGTTTTGTTTTACAATGTCTTGATTTCTCATAAAGTCACTAGTTTCCAATTGCTCCATTCTAATATTTAAGGAAGTATTTTCTTCAGTGAGCTTTTGGACTTCCTTTTTCATTTGGCCAATTCTGCTTTTTAAGGCATTCTTCTCATTGGCTTTTTGGACCTCTTTTGCCATTTGGGTTAGGCTATTTTTTTTTTAGGCAATTGGGGATAAATGACTTGCCCAGGGTCATACAGTTAGTAAGTGTGAAGTCTGAGACTGGATTTGAATGCAGGTCCTCCTGACTTCAGGGCCGGTGCTCTACCCACTGTGCCATCTAGCTGCCATTAGGTTATTTTTAAGGTGTTATTTTCTTCAGTATTTTTTTTGGCTCTCCTTTAGCATGGGTCCCATTTTCTTAGCAATATCTTTGTGCTACATTATGGGAGAGGGTGTGGGTTAAGTGGAATATTACTTATAAACTATAGAAAAAGCAGATAGGATGATCTGATCTGGTTCTTTTTTTCATATCACGGAAGAAAATAGACCCTCTCTGTGCTTAGCTAGGTTGGTATTTGGAAAGTAGACAACGTCTGGTTTTGGAATTATCCTTGAAACCTTTCCAACATAATAAAACCTTGACAAGTTTTGATAACTGGTGGAAAGCCAGGGTGCTCCACTGGAATTCACATAGCATCAAGATATGAAAAGGTAACCTTCCAGTGGAAGATTTCTAAGACAGATATGGACAAGAGTCACTTGGGATGGGAAGGTTTAGATAGGTCACAATCTGTACCATTGGAGGAGGAAGTCATATCAATGATGTCACAGATCAATTGAAACTTTTAAGTAAGTATAAGAGAGACTAGCAACAATGCTATTCAGAACCATGCCTACTCCTACTTAGTAGTAGTTATTACTTATTTTCATATTAAGTGGATAACAAAGTATAGTACTATTATATGCATATCAGTTAGCTAGAATATCTAATTGCCTAAGCTTATATTTCCTGTATACAAATTAGACCCATTTGGAGGTTGCAGTATTTTTCTTTTTTTTTTTTTTTGGCAATTTAGATCTCATTCTACAGTACACTTTTTGTCTTTGAGGCTACCTTTCTGATTCTACATATTCATATTTTAACAATTTATTATTTAAATGCCATATTCGGAGAGGAAACAATAAATGTCTTTTAAGAATGAGAAGGCTTATTTCATGAAGAGTGGTGACTAGCTATTTTATCTACTCAGTGAAGGTAGTCATAGCTCATTTTTATGCACCAATTTACCATTTACAAACCACTTTCCTTGTAACAACTCTGAGTTACACGTAATTCAAATATTATTATCTACATTTTACAAGTAGGGAACCTGGGACTCAGAAATGTCAAGTGACTTATGCAGAAGCCCACAATTGGTAAGTGACAGAGGTGGGGCTCCAGCCTAGGCTTTCCCACTCTAAGATTAGTGTTTTCCCATTTCACCCTCTTTTCTCGCAAAACAGATATAAACACATGGAGCATTCAGATTACATGTGAAAGACTTTGTTGATTAATTAACAGATGAATTAAGACTGATTATGACTCAACCATTGCTAGTGAAGAAAGTCTTTCTTTTTTTCCCTCTCTTATACCCTACCTCCACCCCTCCCGATAAGCCCCCTAAATGTCAATTGGACTCCAGTCCCAGTTATTACTAATGTGTACAAGTTTTGGATGAAGTTTCTGGCTTCTATCTCCACTAAGAAAAAACTTGGGAATGTCAGCATCAGATTCATTTTGCTTTTCCCAAAAGGATCATTAGCTCCCCTGCAAGCACTCAGGCTAACAAGACATCAAATATATTTAACCAACAAAAATTCAGAATGGGATTGTACCTGCATCCCTCAATCATCAGGAAAATTCTTCATTTTCTGGAGAGTAGCAAATAACCCCCCCTTTTTTCTGGTGGATATCACCTTGCCTCAGCACTTATTCAATATACATTATTCATAGTGTCAGTGAAGGGGTAGGTGTGGGCTACTCCTCGGGATATGCGATATACTGCCAGGTCAGTCTTTCTAGTAATATCAAGAGCAAGGTCCCCAGGTCTGTTCTGCTATTCATTTCAATGGTTTTTGTTGTTTCTTTCTTCTTCTGGCATTGGCTTCTGGGTGCACATTGTTCCCAATGGAGTCTATGGGGATACACAGGTGTTTCTACAGGTCTTCATGTTTCTTCATGTGACTGTCTTTTCTCTTTAAATTAAATTTATTTAGTTATTTATTTTTAATTTTCAAGATTCACCTTTATAAGATTTTGATTTCTAAATTTTCCCCCTCCTTTCCCTCCTCCCTTCCCAAGATGGCATGCAATCTGATACAAGCTATGTATGTGCAATGATATTAAACACATTTCCACATTAGTTGTGTTGTGAAAGAAGAATCAGAACAAAAAGGAAAAAGCATGAGAAAGAAAAAACAAAAAACAACAACAACAGAAAAAGAGAAAATAGTATGTTTCAATCTGCATTCAGACTCCATAGTTCTTTCTCTGGATGTGGATAGTATTTTCCAGCATGAGTCCTTTAGAATTGTCTTAGATCATTGCATTCTTGAGAAGAGCTAAGTCTATCAAAGTTGGTCATCGCACAATGTTGCTGTTACTGTATACAATGTTCTCCTGGTTCTATTCACTTCACTCAGCATCGGTTCGTGTAAGTTTTTCCAGGTTTTTCTGAAATCCACCCATTCATCATTTTTTATGGAACAATAGTATTCCATTATGTTCATATACCACAACATGTTCAGCCATTCCCTAGTTGATGGGCATCCCCTCAATTTCCAATTCTTTGCTACCACAAAAAGAGCTGCTATAAATATTTTTATATATGCAGGTCATTTTCCCTTTTTTACATTAGTGTTGGGATACAGACCTAGTAGTGGTATTGCTGGATCACAGGGTATGCACAGTTTTATAGTCCTTCGGGTATAGTACCAAATTGCTCTCCAGAATGGTTGTATAAGTTCACAACTCCACCAACAATGTATTAGTGTTCCAATTTTCCCACGTCTTCTCCAACATTTATCATTTTCCTGTCTTGTCATGTTAGGTCTTTTCTCTTTATAGTCTATTTGTCTTCAATAACATGCACAAACATATCCTTTGTTTTGCATGTGTCCCTGGCATCACCTTTGAACCATGGTAGAAGGCTTATACTTTCTAGATATGTACAGATGAAGAAGCTGAGACTGACACAGGGTTATATAACTAGTGAAAGTTGGAATTGGGATTATCAGATCCTGTGTTCCTATATCATGCTGACATGAATATAACAAGAAATATGAACTCAAAACATAAACTTCTATGGATGTTAGGGTACTTTATGAACAGTTTTAACAATGCAAGATTTTTAAAATGGTCCCCCAATAAGATCTATGGATTTTGTTCTATTGTGAAGGCAGAGATCATTAAGGAAAAGGAGGCTTAAAACTATTTTTCTTACATATGCTTCTTATATGTGTCATCCTTGTTCTACTGAAGAAATAAATCACATTCTTCATTAATCCTCTGGAATCATAGTTGGTCATTTCATTGACCAGAATTCTTAAGTCTTTCAAAATTGTGTGTGTCTTTATAATGTTGTACAATTGTTCTCCATGTACATTTTTGGACGTGGTCAATGTGGGAATTTGTTTTGCTTGCTTGTGCATATTTATTATAAGGATTTTCCTTTCCTTTTTTTCCATCAATGGATAGGAGGGAGAGAAATGCTTCTTAATTAAAAACAATTAAAAAATAAAATAAATTACCAGCGTATAAACTGGTCCACAGATTATGATTAACACATTTTTTTAAAGGGTGCCGTAAGATAAGGTGACTGAATGTTTATTTGAAAATATACTAGATTTGGAGTTGGAAAACATGGATTTGAATCTCAGCTCTGTTACTGCCTGTGTGGCCTTGCATAAATCATTTAACCCCTCTGTAGTTTAGTTTCCTAATTCTTAAAATAAGGGAGTGTTGCTAGGTGATATCTTCAGCTCTGATTCTTATGACAGTGCTATTGCTCCAATGGATGTTGGGGGTACTCCTAGATCTGCTTAAGCAATCCCACACTAGATACTAACTAGCTGTGTGATCCTGGGCAAGTCACTTAACTTCTCTGGGCCTTGGTTTTTCGCATTTATAAAAAGAAGAGGTTGGACTCGACATCTAAGATTCCTTCCAGTTCTACATCTATGATTATATGATCCTGTAATTAAAAAATATTCGGAGCCCTGATTCAGTTTTTTGGGTTTTGCTTTTTTTGATCACTTGATTATTCATCAACATCCTAAAAGGAGATAGGGAGGATAAATGAAAAGAAGAGAAAAACTCCTCTGTCTTGTTTGCCCATTGCTAGAAATTTGAGTGTAAGTTTCTATGGTTGAGGATCTTGGAGCTGAAAAGGATCTTTGAGGTCAAAACTCATCATTTCACAGTAGAGGAAACTGAGGCCCAAAGAGACTTGTCCCAAAGTCACACAAATAGTAAGTGGAAGAGCTGGGATACAGAAGAAGGTCTAGTGACTCCAATTTCATCATTCTTTCCATTGCACCAGGCTTTCAATTCCTGCTTTTATGTTAGCATTGATTATAGAAGGGATTAGTTTTTCTTCATGAACATGGGAAGAGAGGGTCTAAAATGCAGTAAGGGGGGGGTGGAGCCAAGATGGCAGAGTAAAAGCAGTGACTTGCTTGAGCTCTCCCCCAAACCCCTCCAAATACCTATAAAAAATGGCTCTAAACAAATTCTAAAGCAGCAGAACCCATGAAAAGACAGAGTGAAGCAAATTTCTAACCAAAGACAGCCTGGATGGTTGATCAGAAAGGTATATCGCACTGGGCTGGGAGAGGAGCGCAGTTCAGCATGGGTGCGCAGGTCACAGAGACCCTGGAGCAGGCCTCAGAGGACTGAATCACAGGCAGCTGTGGCAGTTTCCAGACTTCTCAACCCCCGAACGCCAAAGACAACTTAGAAGATCAGTGGGAAAAGTCTGCGACTGTTGTGAGAGGAGGAGCTAGGTCTCAGTCACAAGTCTCGCGGCTGTTTTCTGAGCTTCCGGCCCATGGACTGAGGGGGGAATTAGGTGGCTAATCAGAGGGGGATTGCAGGAATCTCTTTGCCAGTGCTGAGGCAGGAATCTCTTGCTTTGCCCGTACCTGGATCTGGGTCACAGTTCTGAGGAGGAGTGCTGGTGTGGTCGAGCTTGTAGTGGCTGTGGAGAGGAAACACCTCGCCCCTTATCATACCACCTTGGAAGAACTGAAAATTTTCAGATCCCTAGAATTATCTCTGAAAACAGCCGTACAAACCCCTGAAGCTTGGGACAGTACATTCTCCACATTGGAAACAGACTTTTACCTTAACAAAGAGTTTAAAATTCAAGTAATTGGCCAGGATCATGAGTAAGCAGCGCAAAAAGAGTCATACTATATTATCTTACTTTGGTGACAAAGAAGATCAAAACATACAACCAGAAGAAGACAACGAAGCCAAAGCTCCTAAATCCAAAGCCTCCAAGAAGAATATGAATCAGTCCCAGGCCTTGGAAGAGCTCAAAAAGGATTTTGAGAAGCAAGTAAGAGAAGTAGAGGAAAAACTTAGAGTGATGCAAGAAAATCATGAGAAACAAGTCAACAGCTTGCTAGAGGAGGCCCCAAAATATACTGAAGAAAATAACATCTTAAAAAATAGCCTAACCCAAATGGCAAAAGAGGTCCAAAAAGTCAACGAGGAGAAGAATGCCCTAAAAGGCAAAATTGGCCAAATGGAAAAGGAAGTCCAAAAGATTACTGAAGAAAATACTTCCTTAAAAATTAGAATAGAGCAATTGAAAGCTAGTGACTTTATGAGAAATCAAGACATTGTAAAATAAATCCAAAAGAATGAAAAATTAGAAAACAATGTGAAATATCTCATTGGAAAAACAATTGACCTGGGAAATAGATCCAGGAGAGAGAATTTAAAAATTATTGGACTGTCTGAAACCCATGATCAAAAAAAGAGCCTAGACATCACCTTTCAAGAAATTATCAAGGAAAACCGCCCTGATATTTTACAACCAGAGGGCAAAATAGAAATTGAAAGAATTCACCAATCTCCTCCTGAAAGAGATTCCCAAAGAAAAACTCCTAGGAATATTGTAGCCAAATTCCAGAGTTCTCAGGTCAAGGAGAAAATATTGCAAGCAGCCAGAAGGAAACAATTCAAGTATTGTGGAAACACAATCAGGATAACACAAGATTTAGCAGCTTCTACATTAAGAGTCTGGAGAGCATGGAGTATGATATTCTGGAGGGTAAAGAAGTTAGGACTATGACCTAGAATCACCTACCCAGCAAAACTGAATATAATTTTTCAGGGTAAAAAATGGTCATTCAATGAAATAGGGGACTTTCAAGCATTCCTGTGGAAAAGACCAGAGCTGAATATAAAATTTGACCTTCAAATACAAGACTCAAGTGAAATATGGAAGACATAAACAGGAAAGAGAACTCAGAAGAGACTTATTAAGGTTGAACTGTTTACATTCCTGCAGGGAAAGATGATATTTGTAACTCATGAGTCCTTTGTCAATATTAGGGTACTGGGAGGGAAAAAATTATATGTTTCTATAGATAGATAGATAGAGGGCACAGGGTGAGTTGAAGATGGAGGAGTGATATCTGGAAAATAAAATTAAGGGGTGAGAGAGGATTATACTGGGAGAAAGAGAAAGGGAGAAGTAGAATGAGGCAAAATATCTCACATGAAACAGACAAGAAAAGGCTTTTACGGTGGAGGGGAAATGGGAAAGGTGAAAGGGAATGAATGAATCTCATTCTCATAGGATTTGGCTTAAGGAGGGAATAACATATACAATGGGGTATGGAAATCTATCTTAACCTACAGGGAAATAAGGGGGGAAGGGGACAAGAGAGCAGGGGCTTGATAGAGGGAAGGGCAGATTAGGGGAGGGGATAATCAGAAGAAAACACTTCTGAGGAGGGACAGAGTCAAAAGAAAGAGTAGAATAAATGGGGGTAGGATAGGATGAAGGGAAATATACTTAGTTTTTCACAACTGGGCTACTATGGAAGTGTTTTGCATGACTGCACATCTATATCCTGTATCGACATGCTTGCCTTTTCTATGAGGGTGGGTGGGGAGGGAGGAAGGGAGAAAATTTCTAACCCAAAACTTTAAAAGCACATGTTAA
The DNA here is from genome assembly GCF_900497805.2 of Vombatus ursinus. Taxonomy (NCBI): domain Eukaryota; kingdom Metazoa; phylum Chordata; class Mammalia; order Diprotodontia; family Vombatidae; genus Vombatus; species Vombatus ursinus. Next base: position 27,296,918 of record NW_020955033.1, read on the forward strand.
AAATAAAAAAATAAAAAATTTATAAAAAATGCAGTAAGAGTATTCGCTATGTTTTCTTCTATTATTAACCTCTTGCATTCAACTCATATTGAGTGAGTGGTTTCCTTACATCTCCTTACTGAGGGAAGAATGAAAGAGAACAAGTCTAAAGGAGAGGACTCTTCTGGCTCCAAAGCGTATGATTTCTTGAACTAGGAAATTTCATAAGTCTATTTGATTATTCCTCAGATGATTATACTTTAAGACAAGTCACTTCTTTGTGCTCTGATTTTTTCATCTCTAAATGAGGAGGACAGACTGGACCGCCTCTAAGTCCCTTCCAGCTCTGAAGCTATGATTCTAAGGTACCCCACTGTAATAATAGTGATAGCAATAACAACAATAAAAATATGTTACATTTTAAAAGAACTTGACTGTTTTCAAAATGCTTTCATGTATTATAATTTTAGTTGAATGGTTTCAACCCCTCCCCCACTCCAAAGTCAAACAACCATACCTTTGTATTTTAAATGAGACTGGTGGGAGTATGTGCTTAGGTAACATGGTTTCTCTTGGGGTTATGAAACACATACTTTCAAGGCTTTGAAATGATGTCTTTGAGAACTTTCCTAGAGCTTCTCAAAGTGTTACATGGGTATATCACTGGGCCTCACTGTCCCACTGGGAATGATGCATGTCTCAATTCACCAAGAAGAAATTGAGTCACTGAGACCTATAGTTCAGAGTAATGCATTGCTTTCAGTTGTTCTCAGAACCTGGAAGAAAAATGAATGTATTCCAAATGTAGAGAGAGGTAATCTTAACACCCTCCGTGGTTGAAGATACTATCCCCTGTGTCACTCAGTATTATTATGATCATCCTCCGTGGCTGAAAGGATTGTCAACTATGTCACTCAATACGGTCCTGCTCCTCTTTATTTCCAGGGAAAATTTTGTCTTAGCTGATAAATGTGTAAGCTGTTGGTTGTCAGAAAATGAAAATGATGTCACCCAAATATGTTTCTTTAAACTGCCAGAAATTGTAGAGCCAAATTTACTGCCCAAGTGGTGAGATCTGATCAATTCTGGTGCCTAAAAGTAGCTCTGATTCCTACAAATGATCCCTGTTCTGTTTTAGCCTTAAATATTTTATCTTGTGTGGTATTTTCATCTTTAGCTTCCTCACCCCTCAAATTCTTTTGGGAATAGAAGTACTCATCTTCAATAAAGGATCAGATTTGCTCTAGATTTGCTGTCAGGCACATGGAGGCAAGCCACAACTTGCTCAGCTGCTGGCTAGGTGGGGCCTAAAGCCTACTTTCTGAAAGGCTTCCTATAGCTCTAAGGTCCCAATCTGTGTTACCTTAAAACTGTGACTGGGCTTCAGTAAGTAGAGTGTACACCTCCTATTTGTCATTCAATGCAGTTAAGGGGAAGGTTATACTATAGTCCTTGCCTTGATTAGCTATGTTCTGTCAGTTGAGTAATGAAATGCCTCTCTAAAAATTAATGTTCTGAGACTGAGTAAATATTTGCCAACAATGTCTCATCCCCTCCAGGCAGAAGAGGCCCTGGGGCATTCAGCTGTAAGTAGGTCTCTATTAAGAACTTTCTGTTGAAGTATGTCTAGTAGGAAAGCCTGTAGCAATAGGGCTCTTTGCTGATTTTTTCTTCTTTTTTCTTGTTTGACTAAACCTTAGTTTTAGAGAACTTGGTATTGTTCTTGATGAGAATATTTTCTGGGTTTTTGCTCAAACAAGTGTTTTTTCCAAAGGAATAATAAGAAAGCTCAAAAAGTAGCAGTTCCCTTTTATGAGAAATGAACATTTATAAGGACCAGGGAATTTGTCAATGTGACCACTTCTTTCACTGATTCAGATCTCAACAATCCCTCTACCCTTTAGCAGAACATTTTTGTGATTTACTATTGTTGGGGGAAAAAATCATCAGCTGGTGACTACCCTCCTTTGAAGGAAGCTTCTCTGAACTCAACTAGGTTAATTCTCGCACAATAGATAGTCTATCACTCAATCCACACATAAAGTGTTTCCTGTGTGTAGAACCTTCCAGAGCTTGGGTTCCAGTGCCTTAGTCTTTGAGAACCCAGCTTCACTTCCACACCCTGATGAGATATCAGGTAACTTGTGGAAGCAGGGAAAAGCCTGACTTATTATGATTATGGAACAGTAAAAAAGAAAGGGAAAGGAAAGAAAATGATTCTGATCAATTGACTGTTGATTGAGCTGTCTCAGTTTAATCATAATATTTATTAATATTTACAATCACTATTATGGGAGATAAAAAGAGGAATAAGAGGACTACCTGCCCTCAAGTTGTTTAGAATCTTGTAGGGCAAACAAGATATGTAGACAAATTCTAATATAAAGAATAATAGGATAAATGCATAAGGGTGATAAGGTGCCTGTGAAGAGGAGATCAAGTCTGGTTTTTGAGAATTGGGGAGGTTTCTTGGGGGAAACGGAATTGGAGCTGGAACTTGCAGGGATGTATAAAATCAGGAGGTGGTGAGAGGCTGAATTAGGTTAGAGTGTAGATTAAGCAAATAGGATGAGTGTTAAGTTTCTAGAAAAGTAGAACAGAAGCCAATTGTGGACGATTCTATGAATTCTTTCATCTGTCTATGCCATTTTCTGTTTCCATCTGACACAAGGCAAGGTAGACTTTTGGGAAAAGGTTAGAAGAGTTAACTTCACCCTATTGCTACTGCTGGATGTGAAATCTGTATCTATATGCAGATATATATGTACATATATATATACATGTGTATATATACATATACATGTATACACACTGCTTTCTGAACTGAAAGACTCTTCTAGGTCTAAAATTTCATGATTCTACAGTTGTTAAAGACCACTAGGAGTGCTCTTCATGTTATTACCTTATGAACTTCTATGGCATTTTCTTCTCAGGAAACGATATTAAAGAGACAGAAGTGTGCTGGTGGTGTACCATGGTGTACCCCGCCTATACTAGACAGAGCAGAGTGAATATCAGCTTATATCACACTAGTGTGGCACTCAGAGAAATGGACCATAGGTTGAATAGGACAGCAATACCTTGCTGTTATAGTGGTTATTATTATTTTTTAAAGCTATCATCCTGATATTTATTGTATTCATTCAGGAACTGGGAAGTCATCTTTTTCATTTTTCTCCATTGGTTGGGCATTCAGAGTATTGCACACAGGGTACAGTGTTTTGATATTCAAATCTTGAGAAGCATGTGCATTAGAAGAGGGTACATTAGAAAAGCAATAATTATGATTAAAGGAATGGAACACAGTACCTATGAGGATACTCCTTCAAAGCAGCTAATGTAGAGGTCTAGTAGGCTAGAGCAGAGGTTTTAAAATTGTGTTCAATAAACTTGTTTAAAATATTTAGACAACCATATTTCAATGTAATTGGTTTCCTTTGTAATTGTATTTTATTTTATTCATTTCAAAACATTATTCTGAGAAGAGGGCTATAGGCTTCATCAGACTGCCAAAAGGGTCTATGACTTAAAAAGGTTAAGAAGCCCTGCACTAAAGAAAAAGAGTGGGAGGGTAAGGAGAGAGAAACATTATTAATAATACATATGATTACATCTTTATTAAATGAAAACATTTAGCTACTCTTCAATGCAGCTGGAGGGAAGAATGCCAGTGAAGGATTTATAATAGACCCAAGGAAGAACTTCTTGATATTCAAGATGATTAAAAGTAGAAATAGAGAACCAAGGGAAACTGCTGATTCTCTGTCTTGGAAGCTTTTAAAGAATAGATTGGATGCACATAGCCAGCTGGGCTGAATGGTAAAATATAGGCTGGTTTGGAGGCAGTAGGTTGGATTGGATAATTTCTTGGTATACCTTTAAGACCACTGTTCTATACATCCTTTTGAAATCTGAGCAGATGTAGGTGTAGCTGAAGGAGATTCCCTTTGGTTTTGCCTCCCTTTAAGACCTTTCCTTTGACAGCTAATATTGCAGAGGAGACTCCCTGCCCTTGCCACCCCCCATGCCCATTCAGTTTTTGGTTGAGAAACCCAGTAAAGCCATTATTGTTCCCCAAATTGCACACAGAAATGTCTTGACAATATATATGTATATCTACAGAGGGATAGGGACTCAAAATTGTTATTTCATTGATATAAAGAATGACTGGATGTACAAGCTTCCTCTACCTATGCAGGTTGACACCTTTTCCACACTTAGAGTCTTACAGAGAGTTTGCTAAAGCACCAAATGGTGAGGTGGCTTGTTCAGGGTCTTCTTCTTCTTCTTCTTCTTCTTCTTCTTCTTCTTCTTCTTCTTC
>NW_020955033.1:27301227-27311126 GCF_900497805.2 Vombatus ursinus
CTCCTCCTCCTCCTCCTCCTCCTCCTCCTCCTCCTCCTCCTCCTCCTCCTTCACACTGGGGATTAAAATATGACTATATGGATAGGTTTAAATATGACTGCCTATCTTCAGCTTAGCTAAGTTTGGAGAAACTCGTCATCAGAATAGCCATGAGATAATGTGGTTTGAAAAAATTTTTTTTTGGCCACAGCAACTCTCAAAGACTGTCTATTATTACGTGAATTGGTTGCTATCTGCTAAGTGTGGAAGGAGTATTCACAGTGAGGAACTCACGTATGATTGAACTGCCGAAGTAAGTGTATACATCTGTATATTTATGAACAATTAAATGCATCGGTATCTCTTGAAGAGGTACATGTACAGCTGCATCATACATATAAAGACACACACACACATACACACACACACACACACACACACACAGCCAGAGATACCTAAGGGAAAACATGATTGAATTCCTTCCAGTTACAATATTTATATACTGGCTATAACTAAACTTAGCTCCAACATTGAATTTACAATGACGTCTTTCTTTAACAAGTTTTATAAGAAGGATGATTTAAGTCCAAGGAAGTATAGTGACTCATCCACATAGGGCCAGTGGCTGAGCTAAGTTTAGAATAAAGGGGATAGTTGGATCTCCTGGTGCTTGGTTTTTCCTGAGAAGTCACTTTACTCTTTCCTTACCATTCTTCTCCTTTACTTAGGTAAAACTTGGGCGTGTAACCCAATAGTTAATGCGGTTCATATTTTCCTAATTTAATGAGTTCACTTCCTATAACTTTTATTTTGGACTCTATTTTTGGTACTCAGGAAGCGTCCTTACATTCACATAGTTTAGGCTTATTTTGGCAGCTCTGTAATTGTCAGACATCTTCCCAAGTTTATTTTTGCTTTTACGTCATGAGAAAAGCAAAGACTTTCAACAACTATGCTGGTGTGTGTGTGTGTGTGTGTGTGTGTGTGTGCATAGAGGTATCACAGAGATATAAATTGAACAGACTTTTGTGAAAGGAAGGAAATCTGCCACCTACCAAAGGAGCACATACTCAATAGAAAATGTATAATATCTCCATATAAGTAAGGAATACTTGATACATGTATATCTTTATACTTAAAAGTTAAAGCCATGGAATGGGCTGACCATCCAGTGAGCTTTCTATTACTGGAAACGCTCAGGTAGAGGTTAGATGACCATTTGTCAAGATAACTCCTAAGGGCTATACCTGTATCAAGTGACAAATGAACCTCTGAGGCCCCTTCCAACTTTAAGATGCAAGGATTCAGCCTCAGAAGAGGCAACATAGTACAGTGGAAAGTGTGCAGATCTGGAGTTAGAAGTCCTGGTTCTGTCTGTGTGGCCTTGGACAAGTCACTTAATCTCTAAGGTGTTTAGTTCCTTGATCCTAATGTGTTTCCCGTGATTTGTGAGATTTTTTCTTGTCTATTTGCTTGTATTCTTGCCTTTGAGGTTTCTAGATATCTTTGGTCAAATTGCTTAAAATGGGCTCAGTGTTCATCATCTATTCCCAGGTTCTACTAGAGCTCCCACAGTCTTCTGTCATAAAGCTATCTATCAGCTTTAATATGGTTTAATGATCTATAATATTCTTTGAGTTGGATTCTTACTCTGGGCTTGGGAGCAGGGCTGGTTTTCTCTGTAAGTGATCCCTGCCTCCTATCCTTGAATGTTTTCATGGATGTTAGGAAGGCCTAACTGCCCTGCTTAATGCTTTTTCCTCCTGCTGGCTGATGCCTATGGTTGCTTTAACTGACTGCTTTGATATCTTCATCAAAATGCCAATATCCTTAGGAAGGGTTAACACTTTAAGCCATTATCAGTTATTGGCACCTCAGCGTGAAATACACATTTCAGAACCTTTGTGTGAGCAGGTTTTAAAAAGAGAAAGAAGAAAAAACACCTAATTACTGGGCTACAGAGGCAAGTATGGAAGAAGTGACAAGGATGGAGACAAAATGAGGAAGAATGAGGAGGTCACATTTTGCCAAAGTGAACCACGAAGGATCTAGAAACCCTCTCATATAAACGACAGGTGAAGGAGCTAGGGTTGCTTAGCCTGAATAAGAGAAGGTTTGAGTGGAACATGGAAACTGTTTTCAAATATGTGAAAGGTTGTCACCTGGAAGAGAGATTGTAGGTATTCTCTGTATTTGGAAAACATGGATAGAAGTTATAGGAATCAGATTTTGATTCAGTCCAGGGAAGACATTTCTGATAATTAGGGATTTTCAGTAATGAAATAGCTTGTCTCCAAAGATAGCCAGTTCTCCTTCAATGGAACTACTTAATTATAATAATGTCTCACACTTATATAGTAATTTAAAGTTTGCAAAATGCTTCACAAATACTATCTCATTTGACCCTCAAAACAACCCTAAGTATTCATATTATCCTTATTTATTATAATGTTAAAGAAAAGAATCCTAAATGGGTGGTGGTAGTATAGAGTTGGAAATTAGATAGTCTCTAAGACCTCATTTCATCTTGAAGATTCAATATGTGTATGATTTTCTACTTTACAGTTGCCTGGGCCAGCACTGCCAGGCAATGCACATTTCCCAATTGTGGCAGTGTTTCCTTGATTTCCTCTCAACAAGAAGAATTAGAAATGTATTATCATGAATCTGCTTTTTCCAACGTAGGGGATGGAGGTTGGGTGGAACTGAGTTCCTCTACATTTTATAGAATCAGAGTTAGATTTAGAGCTGGAATGGACCATCTACTCCAACTACCTCATTTCACAGAGGAAGACATGAAGGCATGAGGAGGTGAAGTGACTTGTCCAGGGTCACATAGGTAGAAAGTAGCAGATTGATGACTTGAACTCAAGTCCTCTTGGTTTTCATATTTTTTTCACTCACAATACCATTTATTGAAATTAAGTCCATCAAGCTCCTAAATTTCTTTCTTGGTCCCTCAGTTTCCCAGGATAAAGAGAATATGATGACCAGCTGCAAAATTTAGTTCTATCCAGGTCTATAAGGAGGATGTTCCAACAGGCTATGATACTAATCTGTGTGTGCCATTTCTTTACCTCCATTAATCTCTAAACCAGGGATCCTTTGTGCTCTCCTCCAATTGTTTACTAGGAGGTTGTCCCAAGCGGGCCTGTAGAACTTGCATTTCTTTCCATCCTTTCATCAGAAGACCTTGTGAATAATGGTGAAGGTTGGTCTGGTGTGAAGGTCTCATGTCCTCAGAGCAAGGGGATTCCAGGAGAGAATAAGTCAAAAGATATATTTGATTTCCCATAAGTGAGGCATTGAAATACCAAGATACTGAGATATTTGAAATAGTGAGGTGAGATAACTTGGAGGAAAATGGGACAAAGAATGAACTTAGTGCTGCTGCTTTCATTGGTATCTCTGCTGGCTGTAACATCTAAGATTGGTGGTCTTTCCAATGTCAGTCAATCAATCAATATTTATTAACATTTGTTAGGTACCTACTATGTGCTAGGCAATAGGTTAGGTACTGGATACAAAGACAAAATTAAATAGGAGTTCACATTCTCTTAGAGGAAACAATATATATGCACAAACATATACATATGTAAGCACTTTGAAAGACTGGAGTCAGGAAGACTTGAATTCAAATATGACCTCAGACACTTACTAACTGTATGATCCTGGGCAAGTCACTTAACCCACCTGCCTCAGTTTCCTTATCTGTAAAATGAGCTGAAGAGGGAAATGGTAAACTACTCTCTAGTTTCCTTGCCAAGAAAACCTCAAATGGGGTCATGAAGAGTTGAACACAACTGAAATGACTGAACATGTGTACACACATATAACTATATACTAAATATGTATGAAGATAATATGAAATAATTTCAAAGGGGAAGCACTAGTTGTTGAGGGATTAGGAAAGACCTCATAATAGAACTTGTGTGGAGTTTAGTAGGAAGCTAAGGGTTCAGAATGGAGGATGATGAGGACAAAGAGAAAAGAGAGAGCTCACAGCAAATGGCCTTGATTTTCTTAGTAAAATTTCAGGTGAGGTCCCTAGCTGAATGAATGGTGGGAGAGGATGCTGTGGGAACCTTGGGAAGGGAAGAGAAATTTATAATACTCACTATGATGAGGAGGATAGAGAATAATTTAGGCAGGAGTAAGTAGTATTGCTTTGTTAAAAGGAGAACCCAGTTGAAATTAGATAGTACAAATTTGTAGAGAGCCAAGTCAGTATTGCTGTGTGCCTTGTTCCAACTCTATTTAGTAGCATGTAAGTAGGAGAGAAGGTGGATGATGGGAGGAATCCAGGGCTGAAGTTTTCCATTAGTAGAGACAGGACAAGGGAGAGAGGGACTCAAGAGATGAAGATAGTTTAGAGTTGTGCTAGTTCACAAAAAATTTGAGATTGGCAAGAGAGAGGAGTAGAGTTAAGAGCAGGGATGATATTGGAAAATATTGAAGGGTGGAGGTGAACCTTCAGTGAGGATGAAGATTAAGTTTAGAAAGAATAAGACAAAGAGAAAGAAGGAATGATAGGAAATAATGATTGAATAAAGGAGTTTCAGAGAGCTTTATCATGGAAATAGAACACATTAGTGGCAAGACCACCTACATGACCAACCATGTGTGTAGTTGAGGTGGAGTGGAACAGTAAGTAGGTCATGGAAGTTGAGCAGATTGTGGAAGGTTGTGTTTGAGAGAACATCAAAGTGTATGTTGACATTCCCTAGTGTGAGAGCAGGAGTTGAAATGGAGAGAGAGACTCTGAATTAGACAATGAACACATTGTAAAAGAGGAAGAATGTCCTGGGGGCCAATAAATAACATTCACTAGTATCTGGATTTGGTGGTAAGTTTGAAAAGAGTTAATCTCAAATGAAGAGAAGTAGCTTGATGATGGTGGTACAGGAAGAGTCTGAGGGTGGCAATGGGGAGAAGCAATATTCTGACTCACTCTGGGATCAGTGAGTGGTCGAGGGCGAGGCACTCTGAGAGAAGGTGAAACTAGTACTGGAAAGGATGACCAGCATTACAATTGTCATCCAAGGGAATTCAGGTCCCTCTGAGTGCCAGAAGATGGAAGGAGCATAAGAAGAGATGTAAATGAAGAAAAGTTTGTTAATTGTAAGACAGAGTTCCAATGAGCATAGTGGAAAGAATGAGTAGATATGTAGAGACACAGGAGGTAGGCAGTAGTGAGAGAATGTGCAATACCAAGGGTTTGAGAAAAGGCCGATTTAGTTTTAGGCAGTCAGGGATTTCTTATCACAGGGACTTGGAGAGTAAGAAGGACTGGGAGTTTGCTTACTGATGAGGTATTGGTCCAAGCAAAATGTCACTAGATGAAAGCAACTTCACTGAAGAAGGCAGGTGCAGAGAATATTCCAGGTCATGGTTTGGTTGAGGTGTTAGAATGACCTTTCATTCAATTATGGCGTGGTTTGTCTCTTTATCTCTGGTCTCACTCCTAGAACTTGCTACAGTCTGTTGTTTCTCACTGAACTCATAGGCACAGTCCCAGATCATAGAATCATAGATTTAGAGGTGGAAGGAATGTCAGCGCCCATCTAATAAAAAGTCCTCATTTTAGTCAGGGTCATACAACTAGTTAAGTGCCAGACCGAAATTACTGCCTCAAACATTTTAAAAAATTCCAATTATGCATTTACAACTTTTCATTGTTTTCACTTGCACAATTAATTCCATTTCTCCTCTAGAGTTCTGAGGTACTCATTCTGAGGCTCTGACAGCCCTTGTACCTTGAAGTGAAGTAGTGGCTTTGGTTTTACTGGCACATTCTAAATTCTGTTTCAAAAAACATTTCATTTGAGAGCTAGGAACACTGCAGAGTATGATGAGATGAGTTCTAAAGCAATTGGTGCCCAGAAGGTGCATCTTGTTCCACAATGGCTCACTGTGTTTACACTTCTCAGCTGTAATATAGTCCTCCATGTTTCATAGTGAAAGATGAAAAGCTTAACGTGTGCTCTCACCAATTCTTAGGGAAGAATACCAAGGTATATATGTGTGTCAAGCCTCACTAAGATTGAACATTATCTCACCAAGTGTTCAGTTCTAACTATGATGAAATTCTATAGTGTTTTCAAGATTGGTGGGCAAGTTAGCAATGGATGATAGACTTATAAAGCCTGGAAGGCATTATGGGGGCTTTAAGGTGGACTGGGAGAATGTGAGAATTTTTAATCAACTTTGAGATTCTCGTGAGTGGTATTAAGACTGATCTTCTTCAGGAGACCACTGTTCTATGTACTGTAACTAGAACACTTGTGTATGTGAATACAAGAAAGGTCTGTATTTTGATAGCAGTAGGAAACTTCCAGTATAGGAACTTCCCCCATTAAAGCAAATCACAGCCCATCTGTGATTCACTAGAAAAATCTTAGGGATTTATCTGAGGTACAATGTTTAGGTGACTTTCCCAGGGTCACATATCTGAAGTGTGGTGACCCTGGGAAAGTCACCTAACTAATATTTGTCTCAGATCCTTAGGTCTTCTTGACTGCTGCAATCCAGCTCTTATCACTATGACACTGCCACTACAGGACACCCATTTAGGTGGGTAAATCAAGTCGGTGTCAGGGTGCTAACCTGGGCCCTGTGAGATCAGGTCCCCAGATGATTAAATGTGTGATGAAGCAAATATTTCTTCTCACTTGTCTATGGGATCTGGGTAGATGTAGGTACCCTGATCAAGACCTATGTCAGACTAAAAGATACAACATAGAGATTGAAAGCTTTTGGGGGTGATTGTCAGGAGGTTAGGAAGATGAGGCAGTGTAGAATGGTATAAAGAACATTGGACTAGGAGTCAAGAGACTTGTGCTAAGATCCCTGTTTTGCTAGTAATTAGCTGTGTCACCCCTGACCTCTCAGAGTATTTGTTTTCTTATCTGTATAATTAGAGGACTGGAAAAGACAATTTCTAAAGTCCACCAGGTTCAACATTCTACAAATCTGTAATTCCCCAGCTCCATAAGGGAAAATTCCCATATAAAAAAAAGTAATTCTCTGCCCCCCCACCCCCAACAATTAAAGTGTGACAGAGAGATGACAGAGCTAACCAAATAACACTAGACTTCTGAAAAGAAAAAAAAAACACCTTCAACATTTTTTAGGTATTTCCAGGAAAATTGAGTGCCTAGGGATCTGTCTAGAGTACTGTCTTACTTTTATCTGAAGCTCTCTGACCCAGTAGATCAGAATCTCCTGTCTCTACACCTGACCTATTGCTTCTGTCTTCTTTGGATTTTACCCTTTGGACTTTAGTACCTCCGAGACTAGCTGTCTCTGCTAACCTGTACCTTGATTGACTTAGGAAATCTTTTAAGCTAGGTATCTGTCATAACCCAGCATGTAACCTGGACCATTAGTCTGCTTTGTACTGGCAAACACTTTGGAGGGTTGAAAGATTTATTTGAAGCTATTTTCAAAACTGCTGTTAGACTATACCTGTGTTTGTGGTAAAGTTTCCTTATAATGAATAACTATTCTTCCTAGCAAGAACAAACACCTAGAAACAGGTGTGTTTCTGTGGATGGAAGATTATTGCACTTTGTAGCTTTGGTTCTCATCTAATAAATGCTATAATCTCCAGGATAAACAAGGTAAGGAAGACACAAAATATTCAAGAAACTTTATTCTCTAGTTGGTTAGACCATGTAATTAAAAGCTGGATTGTGGATTTAAATTTTGATACTGGTCTGTTGATTTCTCTCTGTTCCATAGGCATGGCCTCCACCTCTAACCTTGAACCTTGGCCATTTCTTGTGCAAATGTATGCATTAAGGGGGCAGGTAGGTGGTGCAGTGGATAGAGAGCCGGGCCTAGAGTAAGGAAGACTCCTCTTCCTGAGTTCAAACTCAATTTCAGATATTTACCAGCTGTATGACCCTGGGCAAGTCACTTAACCCTGTTTGCCTCAGTTTCTCATCTGTAAAATGAGCTGGAGAAAGAAATGGCAAACTACTCAAATAAACCCCTAATGGGGTCACACAGAATCAGCTTCGACTGAAATGACTGAACAACAGCAATTACTGAGATACTTATCAAATTTGTGATGACATAAATCTGTGCTGCATAGTTAACATATTGCATAATGGAATCATAATCCCCAAAGATCTCATCAGACTAGGACAATAGACTGAATATAAGAGAAATTTTAATGGAGATAATGATCACCTTGCATAATAACACATTTAATTTATATACCACTGAGGTTTGCAAAGTGCTTTTCTTCTCCACAACAGCATAGTAAGATAGGTAGTATTTATGTTACTATTCACATTTTACAAAGTAAAAAACTGAAATTCCAAGATGTTAAATGACTTGCCCATGATCACGCAGCTACTAAATATTACAGATGGGCTTTCTCATTCTGAGTCCCTCAACCTTTTCTAAAATAGTTTGTTGCCTTTCAGGGATCAGTATAAAGTCTTGTATTTTACACTTGCCTAAGTGTAGAATGGGGAAAGTGGGGCTAGACAATATTTGTATGAAAAAGATGCAGGGGTTTAGTGGACCACATATTCAGTATGTGTTAAGAGAGCGACGGGACATCGAGAAAAAGCTAACATGCTTGTAGACTGCAGTAATAGAGACATAGTATTCAGAATGAATAAGGATCAGTTTCAGGTACCATATTTTAAGGACATTGACAAATATTCATGTGTCTAGAGGATACTAACTAGAATTATAAGACTAAGCTATGCCATGTGAGGATAAGCAACTGGGGGAATATTTAGGCTAGAGAAGAGAAAACATGAGGGCGATATCTCAGATTTCTTCAAGTATTTTAAGAGATGTCATTCAGCCCTAGTATTTGTGGAAGAGGAATTATATATGTTCTTGTTGGCTTCCAGACAGAACTAGGACCAATGAGTAGAAGTTGCCATGAGGATGATTTTTGCTTGATGTATGAGAAAACTTTCTAACAATTAGAGTTCTCCAAATTAGAGTATGTTCCCTGATCCCTGTAGGTCTTTCAGCAAAGGCCAGATGCATATATGGTAGGCTTTTTGGGTAGGTAGTGAATAGAGTATCACAAAAGCCTTAATGTCATTTTAAGCTTTAATAGTTAGATTAAGCATTTATTAACCACTTACTATGTTCTTGATGTGAGGGCTTGCTGAGTCCTTTACAGGACTGCTCATCCACTTTTGGTGTCCACCTGTCACCCAATTCTCACTTGTGACTCCACGATGCTGTAGCACGTGTAGCAGCCCCACTCCAATAAAACTGTCTAGGCATATGGGCTAAATAAGGTAAGACTTCCCCCGGTGGAATGATTTATTCTAATGAATGGCCATGAAGGTGGCTGAAGCAGGTGCTGTGGAGTGCTTAGAGTTTGGTCAGACATCAAAGATGCCAAGATCATCCACTGCATCCCAGGCTATTGCCAGTCACCTTGACTTTTGTTCTGCCACTAGACTTTGATGGCTTTGGAAGAGAAAGTGAGGCTGATGACTTTGTACAACCCTGTCTCACTTAAATCTAATTCATCACCCTATGACGTCATTGGTCCTCTTTCAAAAACAAAGGATGAACAACAGTAACAACGATGAACATGAGCTATACGCTAAGCACTATGCTACCTTCTAGTGATACAGATCAGAAGTGAAGTAATTCCTGCCTTTAGGGAACTTGCATTCTCATAGGTGGGGGATTGTTCACCTTTTTGAGTCATAGATCCTTTTAAAAGCCTAATGAAGTCTATAGACCTTCTCTCATATGAAGTTTTAAAATATATAAAATGTATGCATGTATAAAATAAAATAAATATATAAATAAATATTTAAAATAAAATTACAGAGAAACCCAGTTATATTGAAAAAGAGTTATCAAAATATTAAATAAAACAAATTCATAGACCCCAGGTTAGGAACACACACACACACACACACACA